>NW_028226014.1:0-90261 GCF_052327205.1 Somniosus microcephalus
TTCTCTCTCTCTCTCCTCTTCTCTCTCTCTCTCTCTCTTCTCTCTCTCTCTCTCCTCTTCTCTCTCTCTCTCTCTCTCTCTTCTCTCTCTCTCTCCTCTTCTCTCTCTTTCTCTCTCTCTCTCCTCTTCTCTCTCTCTCTCCTCTTCTCTCTCTCTCTCTCCCTCTCTCTCTCTCTCTCTCTCTCTCTCTCCTCTCTCTCTCTCTCTCTCTCTCTCTCTCTCTCTCTCCTCTCTCTCTCTCTCTCCTCTTCTCTCTCTCTCCTCTTCTCTCTCTCTCTCTCTCTCTCTCTCTCTCCTCTCTCTCTCTCTCCTCTTCTCTCTCTCTCTCTCTCTCTCTCCTCTTCTCTCTCTCTCTCTCTCCTCTCTCCTTCTCTCTCTCTCTCCTCTCTCAACCACACTTGGAGTTACTGTGAACGGTTCCGGTCTCCATCTATTTCGTTCTGCCCTGCAGCTGCCCGTCAACCTGCTCAACGCCAATACTACCCTCCTCCTCGGCGGCAACTTGCATTCATCTGGCACTTCTCTCGACCGGGCAGGGATGGGCAGCGCGGGCAAGGACACTGAAGGCACAATTGGAAGAGATAGATTGTGAGAGGGGGAGGGAGAGAGTGAAGGGAAGTGAGGGAGGGGGGAGTCAGAGACTCCTGACCAGACTCAGGCACGGCAAGCTGTTCACCAGGCGAGACATACCCAAAACTGTACAACCTGGAGTATATGGCTGACTGGCGATCCCCATTAACAAAAACTGAAGTTAAAGATCCGCCTCCTGGGTGCTTAGGAAGAGTTCTTCAATCCAACAGTTTTATAAACATGGCAGAGGGTTCTTCAGTTCCATCGGCAATGCCGGGTACTCCAGCTAGTTTTGTATAATGGCTTTACTTGAAGTTAGATGTCAAATTGAATACAGTTGTGCTACAGTTTTAATATCGTGGTTGGATGAAAGTGAGGCCATTGTATTTAGGATAGGAAATCAAACATCTCTCTTGCCTGTTTAGAAATGTTTGTTTTAAATCAGCTGGTAGCTTGCTGAGGATTTGTGCATTGATTTTGCGAACTGAAGAGTTGGCAGCAGCTGGTCCAGCTGTGAGCAGATGGCATGTTATTAGTGTGGATCTATCGGTTGATCTGATTGGTGGCATCAATAATTTGTTTTTAAAATCCGTACTGGCTAAACACACAGGTGTTTTTACGTGGCAACCTTTGTTTGGAAATATTTAATTTGATACCACTGGATACACAAACTGAGAAATGCAGGTTTTTTAGTAGACGTTTTGTAGTTGAAGAGTTTAAAAGGGGGAAACTTTTGAGAGGAAAGCCAATCTAGAAAATACTAAAGACGACAATCTTGCAGACAACTAGAAGTAAAGTCTCAACTTTTTTTTGAGCTTACAACTTCTGGACCAGTGAGTCAATAACCCTGGAAATGAAGTTGTTACTCATTGATCTAACTATTTCCAGCACTATGAAGTATAGCTTTATGCCTATTCAGTACTACAGATTTGCTCTGTTTCTTTGTCACAAAATAATCTATCCTCTTCAGCTTGATATCTCTCTGATTCTACTCAGTGTATTAAAGCACCTATTGGGTTAATATTTACTTCCATTCAGCCTGGCTAATGTGGAGCAATATTTAGAAAATGCTTCATTTAAAGTTACTTTTTACTTCCCACCTTTTTTAAAAAAAAAACACAGCCAATTCCACTTTAATGGCCATATACCTGCCTCTCCTTAGACGTTTTTAAGTTAGCATTTTATCACAATGTACTCTTCTGACCTGAGCCCCATTAGACTTTTTCCCTCACCCCTCTGCTCAAATTTTTTGCACTGTTTGCTGGAAGTGTGAGCTGATAACTGCATGCTGAGGGCAATGGGGCATCTTGGACCTTAGTGAGCGACAGGACCAACAGTATCTCCTTAACCAATGGGATTTAGAAAGAAACAGAAGAATGACAGAGAAACAAATGGGGGGAATTAGAGTTAAATCGGGTATAGAAAGAGAATAGAGAGGGAACGAAAGATTAGATTCAGTGAGAGAGAAAAGAGACAGAAAGCAAAAATAGGGGAAAAAATTAAATTTTAAATATCAACCATTTACTACCTGTAGGAATGTGACTTCACAGTTTAAATTGTTCCCTTTCTGGGCTGGAAAAGTTAAATAGCATTGCTGGAATATAAATCTCGTCATTAAAAAGCTACTTGCACTGTTAAGTACTAGCCCTAACTTCCTACGGCGAGTTTAATTGACAATTAATGCATGAATTAGACATAGAGAAGATGTTTCCAGTTGTGTTGAGACCAAAACTAGGGGCTGTAAATAGTCACCAATAAATCTAAAATGGAATTCAGGAAAAACATCTTTACCCAGAGTGGTGAGAATGTGGAACTCGCTACCACAAGGAGTAATTACGTTGAATAGCATAGATACAATTTAAGGGGAAGCTAGATAAAACATGAGGGTGAAAGGAATGGAAGAATATGCTGATGGGGTTATATGAAAAGGGATGGGAGGAGGCTTATGTGGAGCATAAATGCAGGCATAGACCAGTTGGGCTGAATGGCTTGTTTCTGTGCTGGAGACTTGATGTAATGAGCTTGTTGGGAAGTACTTGCTAATGTGTAAATCAGAGCTATATAATCCTGCTTTCTGTTTGACACTTCTCATATATATTTCTTTGGTGAGCTTAGTTGTCTAAATGGTGCCTTTTTGAATTCATGCCATTTTGCAATTTAATAAAAACCTGTAAATTACTTTGCCGAGTCTGTAAATCTGAACATTGCAAAAAATATCCAAATGCCAGTTTCATTATTTTTCCCATACAAATGTCAAATATATTTTGAAGATCCAGGTTTTATTGTGGTATGTTAATTAGCATCAATGTGCAGCAGACTCTTGTGAATTTCTCAATGGACAAGAATGGAGATTAACATACCATCTCTATTTGTCAATCTCTAGTTGCCCTTGAGAAGGTGGTAGTGAACCACCTTCTTGAACTGCTGTAATCAGTTTGTGAAGATACTCAACAGTGCTGTTAGGTAGGGAGTTCCAGGATTTTGACCCAGCAACAATGAAGGAAACCTGAGATTTTAGCCCACCTAAAGCAAATGCTGATGTTTTGTTGTACTCTAGTTAAAAACCTAAAACATATAATTGTCACCTCTGCTCTAAATTGAAGATGCAGTGGCAATTATAGAAGGGCACAATTCCTTAATCTGAAACTTGTTGCAAAGTACTTCTGTATGCGAGTTTGTGTATGTGAGATTCAGACTTCTTGGATTGCAATTACCCACATCAGTTTAGACCCCGTTAGTAAGTTGTGCACATGTGGCCTCATTCCAGGTGTTGGGGCTGAATAACATGGTTGTGATTCAATGTACTGTGCCATTCTGTATCACGTGATTGTCTTTTGATATAAAGACATGTTGACTGTATCGTAAACCCAAAGCATGGAGTAGTTGGTGTTGGGGTGGGGGGGCAGTGAAGTTGGCTACTTTTCTTTAATCGCTATTATTCTAAGGCATACAAAGTGCTAAAGTAAAATATCTTTGTGAATGATCTTGCAGGATTTTTCTGTCATAACTGCTGTTCTCTTACAGATATATTTATGTGATGGGACTCCAGGAAAGAAATGAAAAACTATTCTACAGGGTTCTGCTTGACAACATTGAAGAATTGATGCCAATTGTTTACACCCCAACAGTAGGCCTGGCCTGTTCACAGTATGGACAAATCTTTAGGAGACCAAAGTAAGTCAAAGACACACCCTTCACCATACTTTTACAGCATATTTTAGAGTATTGCGCCCTGATTTTAATCTTGATGGCTATTGCTGATCACTCTAGGAGATTGGATTGGTGTATCCTTATTTTTTTCATATTAAAACATGAAGGCAGCTCTAGCCATAAACATAATCCGTATCTCTCTATATCATGCATCTGTCACAAAAGACAATTTTTTTAAGCCAGTATTTCTTGTTGGAGATAGTCATGGTGCCTGATAGTCCACAGATGCTGCCTGACCTGCTGAGTATTTCCAGCATTTTCTGTTTTTAATTTGGAGATAGTGATTGCCTGGTACTTTTGTGGTGCAAATGTTACTTGCCACTTGTCAGCCCAAGCCTGGATGTTAACCAGGTCTTGCTGCATGTCGGCATGGATTGCTTCATTATCTGAGTAATTGCGAATGGAATTAAACATGCAACATCCTCACTTCTGGCCTTATGATGGAGGGAAGGTTATTGATGAGATAGCTGAAGATGATTGGGCTTAGGATACTGCCCTGAGAAACTCCTGCAGCGCTGTCCTGGGGCTGAGATGATTGGCTCCAGCAACCACAAACATCTACCTTTGTGCTCGGTATGACTCCAGCCAGTGGAAAGTTTTCCCCAATTTTACTAGGGCTCCTTGGTGCCCCACTCTGACAAATGCTGCTTTAATGTTGAGGGCCGTCACTCTCCCCTCATCTCTGGAATTCAGCTCTTTTGTCCATGTTTGAATCAAGGCTGTAATGAGGTCTGGATCTGAGTCCTGGCATAACTCAAATTGAGCATCGGTGAGCAGGTTAATGGTGAGTAAGTGCTGCTTTATAGCACTGTCGACAACACCTTCCATCACTTTAATGCTGATTGAGAGTAGACTGATGGGGCAGTAATTGGCTGAATTGGATTTGTTCTGCTTTTTGCTGACAGGACATACCTGGGCAATTTTTCACTTTGTCAGGCAGATGCCAGTGTTGTAGCTGTACTGGAACCGCTTGGCTAGAGGCGTAGCTAGTTCTGGAGCACAAGTCTTCAGCACTACAGCCATGATGTTGTCGGGGCCCATAGCCTTTGCTGTATCCAGTGCGCTCAGCCGTTTCTTGATATCATGTGGAGTGAGTCGAATTGGCTGAAGATTGGCATCTGTGATGGCGGGAACCTTAGGAGGAGGCTGAGATGGATAATCCACTCCGAACTTTAGGATGAAGATGGTTGCAAACGCTTCAGCCTTGTCTCATGCACTCGTGTGCTGGGCTCTGCCATCGTTGATGATGGGGATGTTCATGGAGCCACCTTCTCCCTCTAGTTGTCTAATTGTCCACCACCATTCACGACTGGATGTGGCAGGACTACAGAGCTTTGGCGGCACCTCCAACAATGTAGCATTCCTTCAGCACTGCAGTGGAGTGTCAGCCAAGATTACATGCTCAAGTCTGGAATGGGGCTTGAACCCATGATCTTCTGATTCTGTTGAGTGCTACCACTGAGCCAAAGCTGATGCCTAAAAGAGTGAGTATGCCATGAGCATCTCAAAGCAAAGTTGAAGAGCAGTGAAGTATTCAATAAATATATCTGTAAAAAGAGAATTATTATATGTGAGGATCAATGGAAATTTGCAGGGATACTTAAGTATTTCGCTTCAGTGTTTACAAAAGAGGATGTTGAGAGAAGGTAAATTCTGAATTGATTGAAAGTGAAATGAGAGATATTGTAATAAATCAATGGAAAGCATTAGATAACTTAAACTAAAGGACGACAAAGTGCAGGACTTCTGGAATACTTCCGAGGATTCTGAGAGAAATGGGGTAAGATTGGGCGAAGACCCGAAATATGTGTTTCAGGGTTCTATTGAGAGTAAATGAGTGCCGGAGGACTTGGAGAGTGGTTAATGCTCAAAAAACGGCAGGATTGGGTATTAAATATTCCTGGATATAAGGTGTTCAGGAAAGATAGGGAAGGAAGGATAGGAGGTGGTGGTTAAGGAGAATGTTAGTGCTGGAGGAGAGGATGTCCTGGAGGGGTCAAGGACAGAATCTATATGGCTAGAGTTAAGAAATAATAGAGGTGCCATTACACTACTAGGTGTATTCTATAGGCCACCAACTAGTGGGAAAAATATGGAGGAGCAAATTTGCAGAGAAATTAAGAGAGATGCACGAACTATAGTAGTGATAATTGGGGACTTCAACTATCCTAATATAGACTGGGATAGTAATAGTGTAAAGGGCAGAGGGGGAATTTTAGTCTGTTCAGGAGAATATTTTTGATCAGTATGTTTCCGGCCCAACAAGGAAGGAGGCGTTGCTGGATATGGTTCTGGGGAATGAGGTAGGTCAAATGGAGCAAGTGTCAGTAGGTGAACATTTAGGGAACAGTGATCATGGTATTATAAGGTTTAGATTAGCTATGGAAAAGGACAGGGAGCAATCAAGAGTAAAAATACTTAATTGGAGGAACGCCAATTTCAATGGGATGAGAATGGATCTGGCCTGGGTAAATTGGAATCTAAGATTGTCGGGCAAAACTGTAATGGAACAATGGGCTGCCTTTTAAAGAGGAAATAGTTCAGCTACAATTCCACTAGGGGGAAAGGTAGGGCAACTAAAGTCAGAGCTCCCTGGATGACGAAAGAGATCGAGAGTAAGATGAAGCAGAAAAAGAGTGTGTATGGCAGATGTCAGGTCGAGAATACATCTGAGACTCCGGCTAAATATCGAAAGTTCAGAGGAGAAGTGAAAAAGAAAATAAGAGGGGCAAAGAGAGGGTATAAGAATAGAATGGCAGCTATCATAAAAAGTAATCCGAAAGTCTTTAGGCATATAAATAGTAAACGGGTAGTAAGAGGAGGGATGGGGCAAATTCGGGACAAAAAGGAGACCTACGCATGGAGGCAGAGGGTAGGGCTGAGGTGCTAAATGAGTTCTTTGCATCTATTTTCACCAAGGAAGAAGATGCTGCCATAGAGGTAGAGGAGATACTGGATGAGATAAAAATTGATAGAGGAGGTGTTAGAAAGGCTGGCTGTACTTAAAGTAGATAAGTCAGCAAGACCAGATGGGATGCAACCTAGGACACTGAGGGACGTGAAGGAAGAAATCACGGAGGTACTGGACATACTCTTCCAATCCTCCTTAGAAACAGGGGTGGTGCCAGAGGACTGGAGAATTGCAAATGTGACACCCTTGTTCAAAAAAGGGTGTAAAGATAAACCCAGCAACTACAGGCCAGTCAGTTTAACCTCGGTAGTGGGGAACCTTTTAGAAACAACAATCCGGGACAAAATTAACAGTCACTTGGGCAAGTGTGGCTTAATTAAGGAAAGCCAGCATGGATTTGTTAAAGACCAATCGTGTTTAACCAACTTGATTGAGTTTTTTGATGAGGTAACAGAGGGTTGATGAGGGCAATGCGGTTAATGTACATGGATTTCCAAAAGGCATTCGACAAAGTGCCACATAATAGGCTTGCCAGCAAAGTTGAAGCCCATTGAGTAAAAGGGACAGTGGCAGCGTGGATATGAAATTGGCTAAGTGATAGGAAACGGAGTAGTGGTGAATGGTTGGTTGTTTTTCAGACTGGAGGAAGGTATACAGTGGTGTTCCCCAGGGGTCGATTCTGGGTCCACTACTTTTCTTGCATTTGTATTAATGACTTGGATGTGGGTGTACAGAGC
This sequence comes from Somniosus microcephalus, assembly GCF_052327205.1. Lineage (NCBI taxonomy): Eukaryota > Metazoa > Chordata > Chondrichthyes > Squaliformes > Somniosidae > Somniosus > Somniosus microcephalus. Next base: position 7,429 of record NW_028226014.1, read on the forward strand.
ACAAATTCAAAATTTGTAGATGACACAAAACTTGGAAGTATAGTGAACAGTGAGGAATATAGTGATAGACTTCAGGAGGACATAGGCTGGTGGAATGGGCGGACACATGGCAGATGAAATTTAACGCAGCAAAATGTGAAGTGATACATTTTGGTAGAAAGAATGGAGAGAGGAAACAAACTAAAGTGTACAATCCTAAACGGGGTGCATAAACCGAGAGACAAATCGGTGAAGGTTGCAGGGCAGGTTGAGAAAGCAGTTAAAAATGCTTACAGGATCCTGGACTTCATGAATAGAGGTATAGAGTATAAAAGCAAGGAAGTTGTGATGAACCTGTATAGAACACTGGTTCGGCCTCAACTGGAGTATTGTGTCCAATTGATCGATTTAAGAAAGGGAAGATAGATTATGAAAGTAAATTAGCAAAAAATATAAAAACAGATAGTAAGAGTTTTTATAGTTATATAAAAAGAAAAAGGGTGGCTAAAGTAAATGTTGGTCCCTTAGAGGATGAGACCGGGAAATTAATGGTGGGAAATATGGAGATGGCAAAAACACTGAATGAATATTTTATATCAGTCTTTACAGTAGAAGACACTAAGAATATCCCAACACTGGACAAATAGGGGGGGAGGAGCTAAACACGATCAAAATCACTAAGGAAGTGGTACTCGGTAAAATAATGGGACTCAAGGCGGATAAATCACCTGGACCTGATGGCTTACATCCTAGGGTCTTGAGGGAAGTGGCGGTAGGGATTGTGGATGCATTAGTAATAATTTTCCAAAACTCCCTGGACTCGGCAAAGGTCCCGGCAGACTGGAAAATTGCTAATGTAACACCCTTATTTAAAAAGGGCAGTAGACAGAAGGCTGGAAACTATAGACCGGTTAGCCTAACATCTGTGGTAGGTAAAATTTTGGAGTCCATTATTAAGGAGACAGTAACAGGACATTTGGATAATCATAATTTAATAGGACAAAGTCAGCATGGTTTTATGAAGGGGAAGTCCTGTTTGACAAATTTGCTGGAGTTCTTTGAGGAAGTAACATATAGGGTGGATAAAGGGGAACCAGTGGACGTAGTGTATTTAGACTTCCAAAAGGCATTTGACAAGGTGCCACACAAGATTATTGCTTAAGATAAAAAATCACGGGATTGGGGGTAATATTCTGGCATGGATAGAGGATTGGCTATCTAACAGAAGGCAGAGAGTTGGGATAAATGGTTCATTCTCAGACTGGCAATCAGTAACTAGTGGTGTTCCGCAGGGGTCAGTGCTGGGTCCCCAACTCTTTACAATCTATATTAACGATTTGGAGGAGGGGACCGAGTGTAACATATCAAAGTTTGCAGATGATACTAAGATGGGAGGGAAAGTAGTGAGTGAGGAGGACATAAAAAACCTGCAAGGGGACATAGACAGGCTAAGTAAGTGGGCAGAGATTTGGCAGATGGAATACAATACTGGAAAGTGTGAGGTTATGCACTTTGGCAGGAAAAATCGTAGAGCAAGTTATTATCTTAATGGCAAGAAACTGGAAAGTACTGAAGTACAAAGGGATCTGGGGGTCCTGGTGCACGAAACTCAAAATGTTAGTATGCAGGTGCAGCAAGTGATTAAGAAGGCCAATGGAATGTTGGCTTTCATTGCTAGGGGGATAGAATATAAAAATAGGGAGGTATTGCTTCAGTTGTACAAGGTATTGGTGAGACCGCACCTGGAATATTGCATACAGTTTTGGTGTCCATACTTAAGAAAAGACATACTTGCTCTCGAGTCAGTGCAAAGAAGGTTCACTCGGTTAATCCCGGGGATGAGGGGATGGACATATGAGGAGAGGTTGAGTAGATTGGGACTCTACTCATTGGAGCTCAGAAGAATGAGAGGCGATCTTATTGAAACATATAAGATTGTGAAGGGGTTGGATCGGGTGGATGCGGGGAGGATGTTCCCGATGATGGGTGAAACTAGAACTAGGGGGCATAGTCTTAGAATAAGGGGCTGCTCTTTCAAAACTGAGATGAGGAGGAACTACTTCACTCAGAGGGTGGTAGGTCCATGGAATATGCTGCCCCAAAAAGCTGTAGAAGCTACATTACATAAATTTAAAACAGAAATAGACAGTTTCCTAGAAGTAAAGGGAATTAAGGGTTACAGGGAGCGGGCAGGAATTTGGACATGAGTCTAGGTTCGGATCGGACATGGCCCTGTGGGTAGCGGAGCGGGCCCAGGGGCCGTGTAGCCTGATCCTGCTCCTATTTCATGTGTCTAATTCTGTTAGATTCAGGAGATGGTTCTGTGATAGTAGATTGGCGGTTTGGATCAGATCAGCCATGATATTGAATGGCGGAGCAGGCTCGAGGGGCTGATTGGCCTACTCCTGCTCCTATTTCTTATGTTCTTATGTTCTAATTCTGGGCACCGCACTTCAGGAAGGATGTGAAGGCCTTTGAGAGGGTGCAGAAAAGATTTACAAGAATGGTTCTGGGGATGAGGGACTTCAGTTACCTGGATAGACTGGAGAAGCTGGGCTTGCTCTCCTTGGAGCAGAGAAAGTTGAGAGGAGATTTGATAGAGGTGTTGAAAATCTTGAGGGGTGTAGACAGTAAATAGAGAGAAACTGTTCTCATTGGCAGAAAGGTCGAGAATCAGAGGACACAGATTTAAGGTGATTGGCAGAAGAACCAAAGGTGACATGAGGAAAAACTTTTTTACGCAGCGAGTGGTTAGGATCTGGAATGTACTGCCTGAGAGGGTGGTGGAGGCAGATTCAATCGTGGCTTTCAGAAGGGAATTGGATAAGTACCTGAAGGGAAACAAATTGCAAGGCTATGGGGAAAGGGCGGAGGAGTGGGACTAGCTGAAGTGCTCTTGCACAGGCTCAACAGGCCGAATGGCCTCCTTCTGTGCTGTAACCATTCTATGATTCTAAGTGAAAATAATTGAAGTAGCCAACACATTTCAGGAAAAAAAGACCATGTTTAACAAAGGTGATAGAGTTCTTTTGAGGGAGGAAGATATATGGTGAATAGGGGAAATGCAGTATATGGTCTTTGAGAAAACCTTTTTCAAGGTATCACGGAGGAGATTAGTGGAGATGATTAAGGAGTAAGGAATTCGGGGAAGTGTAGCAAATTTGATTTTAAAAGCTGGTTAGAAGGAAGTAGTTAGAAGTGGATAACGGTGACCCATAGGGTTTTGTTCTGGGACCACCTTTGTTCACAGTGTACATCAATGATTTTGGATATAGACAATACTAAAATAGGAAGCACGGTTAATTCTGAGGTTCAGAGTTAAATTGTATGGGGATATTAATAAAATGGTGCCATGGCAAAAAAGTGGTAGATGGAATTCAAAGTCACTAAATGTGAGGTGGTATATTTGGGTTTTTTTACAGTAAAAAGTAGTAAATATACAGTACTTGGTTTGTATGGAAGAGCAGAGGCATTTGGGGATTCAAAAAACATTAAAAGCAGCATCAAGTGGGTAATGTGATTTTTTTTGAGAAAAAGAAAAGCTAAAGAAAGAATGAGTTGAAGTCGAAGGCTGTGGTGAATTTTGATTTCAACATGATGGGAATATAAGGAGGAGAAAGACCATGTTGGGCATATTTGCATTTTAGGAACAAAAGGAAGTTCAGTAAATAGTATCAATAAAATGGAGCAAGACAAACAAAGCTTTTGCCAGTGAGAGGGGCTAGAGGAACAAGGAACTTGCTTAGCAGACTGCAACCCTTTTTACTGTATCTTGCCCTGAATGCAAGGAAAGTTAGGAAAACTTCCCTGGTATGAGAGTCTTGGGGCTGACTTGGGCTTTATAAGTTGAGTTGTTGAGGAGAAAGGAAGTGGTCGCATGAAACAGAAAACCCAGCCTGTTGATAGGAGAAAGCAAGTACAACCTGCTGAATTGTCACAATTTTAAACATTTTAAGGGAAGTGCCTAAACATTTTCTAATGCTTTAGTCTGACTGAAACATAAAGTGTACACACTTCCCTTAAAATATTGTATATTTTAAAGTTGGTCAGAAAACTGGGAATAAATATTTTGTATTTAACTTCATTTTAATAACCAGAATGGGGATGGAGAGTTGTGCATAGAATTCAGATTATAAGTGTTGCATACATATCTTTTGAAGGCTTTTAAGCCTGAAACACAGAAACCAGTATGAACCAATACAAGTGTAGGACAATCCTTTCTATTTATTCCCTCTGATTCTTCTCGTATCCCCTTGAAGATGACTGATTTGTGGTTTGAGAGGTGGATTTCCAGTGCCTTGCTCTAGTAACCATTGTTCATGTGTGAACTTGGGTGGTTAATTGACCATATGGGTGGGGACAACATTTACAGCCTCGCCTAACCTTTTGCCCCACTATTGGCTCAGTCAGGAGAACTCTTGCTGTGCTGGTTCAGGCGGACGTTAGAAGACTCTCTAGCAACATTCAAAGAAGAGCAGATAATTGTGACCGCATTCTTCCCTCCACATATGTACCACAAAAATAGACGAGATTGTCTCATCTCATTGCTGTTTGTGGGAGCTTGTGCAAAATGGCTGCAGTATTTGTCTACATCACAAGTCACTGCACTTTAGGAGTTGTATGTGAAATGCTTTGTGACATTTGAGGGATGTACAGTAATCAGGCAACATAAAATGGAATTCTTCTGTCTGACATTCATTCGTGGTTTTGAGATTGGTATGTAAGCTCATCTTCCCTCTGCTTAAAACCATGTATGTTTTATATTATAAGCTCTTGAGGCAGTTCACATTTGCGGAATGAATCGTTATTTCACAATTCACTTCTTGTACTTAGTCAATGAATAATATGTAACAGTTCAATGACTTCAGTGAAGAGTTTCAATTGGGTTAAAAGCTGAAGTGAGTAATAAACATAACTACAAATCAGCAACTTCACATCATGCTGAAAACGTTCCAGCAAAGTTGGTTCCTTTTTTAAATGCCTCTTTTGGTACAATAACAAATGCTGTCTCTGCCATACTCCAGCATAAACCTTTCCATTCACAGGAATTCTTTTCCCTTCCTCGAGGTTACAGTATATGTATATATGATTATAGCTAAAAAATATAGTGCTGTGCCTACAACAGCTTTAAGAGCTACCATGGGAAAGGGGGAGCAAAAGGCTTATATAATAATGGAGAAAAGGTTTTGGAAAGGGAACAGTAAACAAACTTACTTGCACATTTGTACTGTGGTAGGTAAAAAGTATTACAGCACAAATTTGTATTTTTGCTTTGAAGTTATGATATATTCACTGTTAATGTGGTCATAAACTACATGTGAAGAGCACCATGGAGACCTCTTAATATATATTATGAAAAATAGTACGTGGAGTGATTTTCGTAGTTGTAATCTCATTTTGGGGTTCATGTGATTTTTCTTTATAAATAATTACCTGGGTGCCAAGCTAGAAATTTGTTTCCATGTATCCATTGTTTATAATGCACTTGCCAGTCTACATTTTAAGTACTACTCAATAAGCACATACCTGCATTGGGAAGGTGCGGAGAAGAGCAACCAAAACTGTCTTTCTCTTTGTGCCGTGCCCCCCCCCCCCCCCCCCCCCCCCCCCATCCCAAGTATGGAGGTATAGATATTCGTTCCTGGGATGTGGGTGTCACTGGCAAGGCCAGCATTTATTGCCCATCCTTAATTACCCTTGAGAAGGTGGTAGAAAGCCTCCGCCTTGAACCGCTGCAGTCCTCGTGGTGAAGGTACTCCCATAGTGCTGTTAGGGAGGGAGTTCCAGAATTTTGACCCAACGACGCTGAAGGAACACCAATATATTTCTAAGTCAGGATGGTTTGTAAATTGGAGGGGAACTTGTAGGTGATGGTGTTCCCATGCGCCTGCTGCCCTTGTCCTTCTAGGTGGTAGAGATCGTGGGTTTGGGAGGTGCTGCCGAAGAAGCCTTGGTGAGTTGCTGCAAGATATCGGGAGCTTAGATTTTTTTTTGATGCAACGGGTTATGGAATGCACATCAAGAGTAGCTATTAAAGCTGAGTCTATTGCAACATTTAAACTACATTAAACACTGATGGGTTTGCACATGAATAGATGCTAGCTCGGCCCAAATTTGTATTCTTCTAAGGTAAACAGAGAGTGTTACTTCAAGTTACCATAGACATAGACAGACTGGTGAAATGGGCAGACACATGGCAGACGAAAATTAACATGGTGAAGTGGTGCATTTTGAAAGGAAGGATGAGAGGAGGCAACGTAAACTAATTGGTCCAATTTTTAAGGGGTGTAGAAACAGAGGCCCGGGGGTTTGCGTACAGAAATCTTTGAAGGTGGCAGGACTAGCCGAGAAGGCTGTTTAAAGTAACATACAGGATCCTTGGCTTTATAAATAGAGACATGGAGTACAAAAGCAAGGAAGTTATGCTAAAACTTTATAAATCACCTGGTTAGGCCCCAGCTGGATATTGTGTCCAATTCTGGGCACCACATTTTCGAAAGGATGCCAAGGCCTTGAAGAGGGTGTAGGGGAGATTTACTAGAATGGTACCAGGGATGAGGGACTTCCATTATATGGATAGACTGAAGAAGCTGGGATTGTTCTCCTTTGGCTGTAAAGCGTTTTGGGATGTTGGTGGTCGTGAAAGGTGCAAGTCTTTCTTTAGAGCGGTTAAGGCGGTGTTGGACTTCATCGTCGACGTCTGCCCTTGTTGACAGTAGGCTCCCGAGATATGGAAAGTGGTCCACGTTGTCCAAGAACTTGTCATGGATTTTGATAATCGGGGGGCAGTACTGTGTGGTGGGGGCAGGTTGGTAGAGGACCTTTGTCTTACGGATGTTTAGTGCAAGGCCCATGCTCTCGTACGCTTCAGTGAAGGTGTTGACGATGGTTTGGAGTTCGATCTCCGAGTGAGCGCAGACGCAGAGCGCAGTCCAACACTGCCTTCAGTGTGCCAGTGCAGCCTTCGGTCGCCTGAGGAAGAGAGAGTGTTTGAAGACCAGGACCTCAAACCCGGCTAAGCTCATGGTCTACAGAGCAGCAGTGATACCCGCCCAGCTGTATGCCTCAGAGACATGGACCATGTACAGCAGGCACCTCAAAGCACTGGAGAGGTACCATCAATGCTGCCTCCGCAAGATTCTGCAAATCCATTGGCAGGATAGGCGCACCAACGTCTGTGTTCTTGCTCAGGCCAACATCCCCAGCATCGAAGCTTTGACCACACTCGATCAGCTCCGATGGATGGGTCACATTGTCTGCATGCCCGATACGAGACTCCCAAAACAAGCGCTCTACTTGGAGCTCTGGCACGGCAAGAGAGCCCCAGGTGGGCAGAGGAAACGCTTCAAGGACACCCTCGAAGCCTCCTAGAAAAAGTGTAACATCCTCACCGACCCCTGGGAATCCCTGGCTCAAGACCGCACAAAGTGGAGGAGACGCATCCGGGAAGGCACCGAACACCTCGCATCTCTTCGCCGGGAGCAAGTGGCAGCCAAGCGCAGACAGCGCAAGGAGCGCACGTCAACCCAAGCACCCCACCCACCCGCCCCTTCAACCACCGTCTGCCCCATCTGTGATAGAGACTGTCGGTCCCGCATTGGACTCATCAGTCACCTGAGAACTCATTTTTAATGTGGAAGCAAGTCATCCTCAGTTCCAAGGGACTGCCTAAGGTGAAGAAGAGAGCGGTTAAGGGGAGATTTGATCGAGATATTCAAAAGAACAGTTTTGATGAGAGTCGATAAGGAGAAACTGTGTTCACTGGCAGAAGGGTTGGCAAACGGAACTTTTTTTTTTAGTGCACCACATTATGATCTGGAGTTCACTACCTGAAAGGGTGGTGGAAGCAGATTCAATAGTAACTTTCAAAAGGGAATTGGATAAATACTTGAAGGGGAAGAAAATTGCAGGGCTGTGGGGAAAGAGCAGGAGAGTGAGACTAATTGGTTAGGGTAGATTGTTTCCATTTCTGGTGGAGTCCAAAACTAGGGGCCATCAATACAAGTCACTAATAAATCCAGTAAAGAATTCAGAAGAAACTTCTTCACTCCAGAGAATGTGGAACTCACTACTGCATGGAGTGGTTGAGGCAAATAGCACAGATGCATTTAAGGAGAAGCTAGATAAGTACATGAGGGAGAAAGGAATAGGAGGATATGTTGATCGGGCGAGATGGAGTGGGAGGAGACTCGCATGAAGCATAAAACACCGGCTGACTGGCCTGTTTCAGTGCTGTAAAGTCTCTGCAATTCGATGCAAGAATGATGTGTTTGGAAAAACTTTTCCATGCAAAGTAGTAGAAACAAAGATAGTAGGGGTGCGCAAAAAATGTTACATGTTATGAAGTTGTAATGCTAGAAGAACAAGCTTTGATGGACTGATTTTTTTTCTTTTCCTTGATTATTCTTGTGTTTTTTATTCTAAATGTTCACTGCCTTATAAAAAAAATTTTTTTTAAATACTTCTGTAATATGAAATGTTAATTTTTCTATGTTCATTTTTTCTTTCACATTGCAACAGAGGTGTGTTTATTTCCATCATGGACAAAGGTCACATTAGATCAATTCTTGACAACTGGCCAGATACAGATGTAAAGGTAAAGAATAAATGGTGCATTTAAAAATACAATTGATATCAAGCCTGCTGGCGCATTTAAATGTTTGAGCACTGCAGTAACATTTCTGCATGAGGTCAGTTAGAGCTCATTATTGGGCAGTAACCCAGTTTGGAGAATTGGATGTTTCCTTAAACGTTAGTGCTACCTAAACCCAGAGATCACTTCCATTCCTCCTTCCCTCCTGGTTCCCCAGTACTTCAAATTTATAATAATCTGCAGCAAAATGAAATGCTTTGTAAATCTATCCTGTCTTGGGATGTTTGGCTGCTTCAAATTGTTACGGAGTGACAATGAGGACATTTAAAACCAGAAACGTAGGTATCTGTCCATTTTTCTAATGAGAATAACTTTTCACCATGGCCCATGCTGATGGTGAGAACATCCCCTCTCTGCTGACTGAGGGTTACAAACTTACACACAAAAAATATCATGCCTACACAATGGGATGGTGGGAGAGAAAAAAGAGAGGGGTTAGTTTCTTGGAAGGGGCAGAGAGTCAGTGGCGAGAGCGTGGAGTTTGTGGCAGGGGCCGGGCTCAATGGTTTTGTTGTTCCCAATGTTTATCTGGAGCAACTTGTAGCTTTATAGAAGATGAGCACTAATGGCATACAGACAGTAAAGGGCTTGAGAGAAGTGGGCAGAAATGGAGCATACATGTGGAAGCTGACCCCATGATTGTAGATGATGTTGCTGAGGGGCAGCATGGAGGTGAATAATTCTCCTTGGGTGAGGGGGCCAAGGATGGAGCCTTGGTGGGTGGGGAGGTCTTCCAAGGTGCTGCAGGGGTGGGAAGGATGGTACGATTGACAGAGTTGCACAAGTGATTGGCATGAGAGTTGACTGTGCATTGCAAGACATTGGAAATGGGGTAGTAGGTAGCCACGGAGGGTCATGGGTGGTGTTTTTTTTTGAGGAGGGGGGTGGCTTTTTGAAGGGGAGGGAGAGGGTGCCTGAAGAGGGAACCATTTAAACATCAGGAGATGGGATCGAAGGAGTAGGAGGTAGATCATGTGAACAAGATTTTAGCTTAGAGAGGTTATATGATGAGCTAGGAGATAAACGCAAAAGAGACGTGTTTTCATGGCTAGGGCCATGGGAGTGAGCCTAGTGGGTGATTATTGGCTTGGTGGGCAAGGGGTGGTGAGGGGAAAAGTAGCATAATGGATGGTCTTCGTCTTGATGATTTAAGAAGTCCTTGAGCTCCTTGCACTGGTTGTTGGAGCACAGTAGTGAATGGAAAGCCAAAGGCCAGACTATTAAGAGCCTGAAAGTGCTGTTTTGTATGAGTTGAGAGTTTCTTTTCCCAGGGCAGATGCAGAAGGAGATGGCTTGAAAGGGGGTAGGGGGATGTGTGTGGCGAGGGATACAATGTAGTGGTCAGAAATGGCCTTGTCAGTCATCGAAACCAGAGGAGTAGAGAGGCCATAGGAGCTGGCATGGCCTGGGGATGACCGTAAGTACGGGTAGAAGAGTTTATATGGGGAAGAGCTTAAAGGAGGGCAGTGATTTTGGAGGTGGGTGGGGGTGTGGGAAGGGGCCAGAGAAAGCTGAGCTGAGATTGAAGTCACTGAGGATGAGGAGTCACAGTGCAGAGGCTGAGTGAGGAAAGGAGGGAAAGATATCTTGGGGAGGAACTGGGTAGGGTGGTAGACAATGAGGATCTTAAAGGAAAAGTGAGAGGGGTGGAGCAGTGCGATTTGCTTGGAGAAGGTGATTGCCACTCTGTGCGACACCTGATCTGGAAGTTGATGCTTGAATCATTCCTCCGCAATAACCTCCTGCACAAAGATTCACAAAACTGTAAAAGCTGAAAGATTTGAAGGAGGTGGGGTGGGGGGTGTTCTGGGATTCTAGTTATTTTGTCTATGCTAATACTCTAGCCTTTCTGATCCTTGCCCTCCTTAGTGTTGAATTTATTTTGAGCTTATTAATCCATGCAAGGGGAAGAGAATTGCGTGATCTGTTTAACATTTAAATCCTTGCATTACTCCTAATGTTCTTGTAGAATAACTAAATACCTTTGCCTAAGTTGCACTTTGGGAATGTTTAACTTGAATTTTTTTAGTAAATGGTCTACAGATGTACAAAAATGTGGAAGATTAAATATTTTTAGTTCATGATGTAATCATTAGTTACATTTTTTTTTTAATGTAGGGATACAGTGATTTAAAAGCATGTTGAAGGGTTTGTTGCACATAGATTAATAATTCATATTTCTTCTCTTAGGCTGTAGTTGTAACAGATGGGGAACGGATATTGGGACTCGGAGACCTGGGGGTTTATGGAATGGGAATACCAGTGGGAAAGCTGTGCCTGTATACAACATGTGCTGGAATTGATCCCCACAGGTGCCTTCCTGTTTGTATTGATGTGGGTACTGATAATAAGGTAACGGCATCAAACACTAATGTAACGATACATTATGTTGTTGTATAATACCTGCCAAACCTCCTCTCTCGACTAGATGAATCAGTTTTAGTTGGTAGCTCACTATTCAGAGGATCAAATTTTAAGCATATCCACTCTATTTAAAACTGCTTTGGGTATTTTTAATACATGTTTTCACCCCAAGTTGTAGTTTAAGCCATTAGACTATGATCTGATCGGTGACATCTTCATCAAACTGATACTTTATTTTGTATTTATAGCAGTTTTGAATATTGAATGTTAAAATTACGGTCTGTAATGTCTTCCAATTGCATCTTCACTTTCTTGTAAATCAATTTTCTTTTCAGCTGATGAAGGGATCTGGGTAATCCTCAAAATGTGTTTAAAATGTTTATTCTTCCAATAAATTATATTGCTTTACTTTTTTTTTTCAGCCTTTATAGACAAATAGAAATACTGAAACTATGGTGTAACTAAATCCTTCTGTATTTTTTAAAGCATATTTGAAACCATGTATGAAGGAAGTGATAAGCCTCCAAGCTGTTGCTGTTGTGATAAGATTTGAGAGCGGGTGATTTCTGCACAGAGCCTCAGACAAAGATACTTTAATATTTAGTTAATTCAGTTTTCTATTTCTTTTTAAACCTTTTATAATGCAGATTTTTAAAAAAATTGTATAATGAACCTCTAGTCTGGTTAAGTAGATCTAGTCATGGAATCATACAGCACAGAAGGGGGTCATTCAGCCCATCGTGCCTGGGCCAAATCTTTGAAAGAGCTATCCAAATAGTCCACTCCCCATGCACTTTCCCTGTAGGGCTGCACATTTTTCCTTTTGAAGTATATATTGTTGAACATTTACTGTAGCTGAAGTGCTTTGAGCATGAAGCATTTTCCCCAGGGAGGGTGATGGGACAAATTAGCTGTAGAGAAGCAAAAGTAGGGACAGGATGAAAGATGTTTGCTTTTATTTGTCTGTAAGTTAAACCACGAGGTGGGTGTTTCATTGAAAATGCATAAGTTCCTGCAGTACTTTTTACTCCTATAAGTGGCACTGGTAGGTTATTTTCAATGTTAAAGATGTAGCTTTCGTGTGACACACTAATTGCTATTTTATAGATATTTACCTGAGATTGCACAATCTGGCCTAAGTTCCCATAAATCACGCGAATGCTTTCTGAAAAATGTATTCAGCTGCCATTTTTCCCTGCCATCTGAAATTTCTAATATCTAAAAATATATATATAAAATGTATTAAAAAAAAAATGAAAAATACACATTTCACAATTACTGTACATTTATCCATTGAATTGTTTTTTGTGTCTTTAAATATCTTCATTAAAGTTTTTATTTGATGGCCTCGGGCAGAATCAAAAGCCTGGGCTTCAACTGAATACTTTTAGCCCACAACAGTGAGCTTTAAATCACATCTGTGCATCAGTATTTTTTGTTTGCAGAACTTCCCAGCCTGCAGTCTGCATGAACATGATTTGAAGGGTGTGTATTCTCATATGTGAAATTTTGAGAGCTCTTTGCTTTTCCTGTTTGAGGTTTCCCCCTACCAATTCCATTCGCCACCATTGAATTTTTAATCCCCATGAACTTTTACAAGCACTTAAACTCATTATATTGTGCTTATGTTTTAAGTGCCTTAGCAAACTAAAAGCCTCTTCTATAGTTGAAAGAGGCTTATACTTGCCTTTACAGTCAGAAAATGCATGATGATCACTCATGGCACTTTGAAAGTAAACCACCAATGAAAGACAAAAGTCAATTAACGGATACGGGGGGCAGGAAGTGGGTAGTAAAGTTAGGGAGAGGGTATTAATTCACTGGTGCCTGCTGCTACATTAGCTTTTTGACTTTTATGTCCACTTGTCTGTGACTTTTATTAGTTCACTGCTGTCCACTTTGCTATTTAGCTTGCTGGTGTCTGCTGCTTTGAATTTTATTGATTGAGCTGGTACTCTTAATTTACTACTGTTGCCTACTCAGCTGTGCTGCAGTGTTCATCTGCTTTTCCGTTTCGTCAGTGAGTCATGATGTATGTGCTTGTGTTGATTTCTGTGGGTTCTGTTTTATTTCTGTTAGACTTTTCTGGTGTCAAAAACACACACATTTTGTTCTAACTCAAGTTCTCCCAGTTAAAACTGTTATTTATTGTAGTAGCAAATATTTGAGTGTACAGTCATCACATTCTTTCGAACCAAAGAGAAAAGCAGGTCGTGGTGCTGTACATGGACTTCTTTTGACCACTGAGCCTGTTAATCTTAATTGTTTTAGTCTCTGTTTTACTCTTCTCTAACAGTTATTGATTATACACCCTCCCTGGAAAACATGTGTTTTGTTTAGGAATTACTTTTCAGACTTCAAACTTTTTTTTCTGTTTGTAGACATTATTGAAAGATCCCTTTTACATGGGTCTTTACCAGAAGAGAGACCGTTCACAACGCTATGATGAACTTATTGATGAGTTTATGGAAGCAGTTGCAAGCAAGTTAGTAAACCTACCTTCTGATTTGTGTTGAGATTTAGCTTCAGAAAAAATAAAAGTCCAAGTCATAAAACAAACCCAAACACCTATTAATCAGCTTAATGACAATTGCATGCTTGCTCCCATGGTCACCATACTTACTGCACACTGCTGCCCAGCTGTAATCCTAACCTACCATCCTGATCCAGCCAGATTTAAACTTGCCAAGGACCCGTTGTTAGATTTTCTATGAGCACCATTGAGGGACATAGTGTGGGAGCTTCCCTTCTTTATCCTCCCCAACACCCACCTCCCCTGCAAAAGAGTTGTGTGGCCTGGGTATCTTGGTATGTAATTTTCCCTTTGTGTTCCACCATTAGTGGCTGCTCTGCAAAGTGAAATTGATGTCGAATGCACTTTCATCATCACATATTTCAGCAGTCCTTTGAGAATCCTCAACCTATCCTCAATAAAATAGCATTCATTGCAATTAAGTATAAACTCCTCCATGCTGGCCCCACTGACCAATCTTGCATGGTACTCCTCCACAGAGAGGATCGCCAGGAGCACTGTACGAGCCAAGTTACCATGACGCCCTCAATTTTAACTTCTCTGTGAGGTTCTGCAGTATTTCTATCATTCCCTACAGACACAAAATTATTCGAGCAAAGTCCAGAATATGACTCCCCTTCTAATACCTTCTTTGAGATGAAGCTTTCATGATCCAACCAGATCTGGGAACTGCATTGCAGTTGCTTAGCTTTGTATTTACTGATCCTCCTAATCCTTAATCTATTGCCTAAACAGATATTCTTCCAGCTGTGTTTTTAAATCGTTTTTTTTCCTTTCCAATTTTGATCCCTTCCCGTCATGCTGGGGTTGGCAGCCCTTTGAGAACTTGTTCAAGTGGCCATTCTTCATATCTCAGCTGAGATGGTGAGTGTAGGCCGATCGCAGTTGAGACCCCTCCTCGCCCAGCACCCACACCGAGGCACTTTGTTTCAGAACATAAGAAATAGGAGCAGGATTAGGCCATTTGGCCCTTCGAGCCTGCTCTGCCATTCAATAAGATCATGGCTGATCTTCTACCTCATCTCCACTTTCCTGAACTATCCCCATATCCCTTGATTCCCTTAATATTCTTAATATTCAAAAATCTATCGCTCTCTGACTTGAATATACTCAATGACTGAGGCTCCACAGCCCTCTGGGGTAGAGAATTCCAAAGATTCAGCACCTTCTGAGTGAAGAAATTTCTCCCTCATCTCAGTTGTAAATGGCCGACCCCTTATTCTGAGATTGTGATCCCTGGTTCTAGACTCCCCAGCCAGGGGAAAACATCTACCCTTTCAAGCCCTGTGAGAATTTTGTATGTTTCAATGAGATCGCCTCTCATTCTTCTAAACTCTAGAGAATATAGCCCCAGTCTACTCAATCTCACCTCATAGGACAATACCCCTATCCCAGGAATCAGTCTGGTGAACCTTCGTTGCACTCCCTCTATGGCAAGTACATCATTCCTTCGGTAAGGAGACCAAAACTGCACACAGTACTCCAGGTGCGGTCTCACGCGGGCCCTATATAATTGCAGTAAGACATCTTTACTCTTATGCTCAAATCCTCTTGTAACAAAGGCCAACATACCATTTGCTTTCCTAATTGCTTGCTGTACCTGCATGTTAACTTTCAGTGATTCGTGTACAAGGGCACCCAGGTCCCTCCTGAACACCAACATTTCCCAATTTCTCACCATTTAAAAAATACTCTGCTTTTCTATTTTTCCTACCAAAGTGGATAACTTCACATTTCTCCACATTATATTCCATTTGCCATGTTCTTGCCCACTCACTTAGCCTGTCTATATCCCCTTGAAGTCTCCTTACATCCTCCGCACAACTTACATTCCCACCCAGCTTTGTATCATCAGCAAACTTGGATATATTACATTTGGTCCCCTCATCTAAATCATTGGTGTAGATTGTGAATAGCTGAGGCCCAAGCACTGATCCTTGTGGTACCCCACCAGTTACAGCCTGCCAACCCGAAAATGACCCGTTTATTTCTACTCTCTGTTTTCTGTCCATTAACCAATCCTCAATCCATGCTAGTATATTACCCCCAATCCCATGAACCCTAATTTGGTTTAATAACCTCGTGTGGCACCTTATTGAATGCCTTCCGAAAATCCAAATACACCATATCCACTGGTTCCCCTTTATCTATTCTGCTATTTACAACCTCAAAGTTCTAAGATTTGTCAAACACGATTTTCCTTTCATAAATCCGTGTTGACTCTATCCAATCCTATTATTATTTTCTAAGTGCCCTGTTAACATGTCCTTTAATAGATTCTAGCATTTTCCCTACTACTGATGTCAAGCTAACTGATCTATAGTTCCCTGTTTTCTCTCTCCCTCCTTTCTTAAATAGTGGGGTTACATTTATACCTTCCAATCCACGGGAACCATTCTAGAATCTATGGAATTTTGGAAAATGACAGCCAATGCATCCACTATCTCTAGTGAACGTAGAACATTGAAGCCAATTTTACTCTTTGCTAAGATCTGCCAGCTCTGTATAAACCAGGGATTGAACCAGGTGCTTTTAGATAATGGTTGACTGCATTTTCTGCTTGAATACTGAACATTTTGACGTACTTTTAAGATGTTTTTAATAACTTTAAACATTTGTCTGTCTTTTAATCTAGTTGTCTAGAAATTTATTGAACAATTTTTTTTTAACAGGTATGGTCGTAATACCCTTATTCAATTTGAAGATTTTGGGAATCACAATGCCTTCAGGTTTTTGAGGAAATACAAAGATAAATATTGTACATTCAATGATGATATTCAAGGTAAGTTTCTAAATGAATATGGTCCTGCCAACTGAAAATGTTACTAGTTAAAATAGCTGGAAACTCCCAAACTGCAGGGTACAAGTAACTAGTAAACCTGATACCATAGGCACCTACACAAGTGACAAAGGCTAGATAAAAAGATGGCAAGAGAAGCTTTTTATTTGTATGGAGTGTTCTGTTAAACATCTGTAGGGTTAGGGTACAGCTGTAGTGGGTGCAATAAGATGTGCTAAAATAGTGGTTACACACTTGAAGGCCCCTCTTATCAAACTAATCGAGAACTGAAGACAGGCTTTTGGACTGACACGACAGTTAAAGTCCATGGAATTGAGGGAGCAAAGTTGAGGGCCATAAGGGGGAACACCCAGGATGGTTAGGGTTTTACTGGGGACAAGGGCATCAGAAGCAGAGGTGAGGGAGAAATTGAGCAGATTGATAACTGTAAAAGTATCATGATGAAAGGAGGGCTAAAGGCTACGCTGTTGGGAGTTTAAGTGCGAGTATAAGTGACTTGGGAGAGAGATTTTCCAGTGGTGAATGCAGAAGGAAATGGGGTTGGAAGAGGGGTGGAGGATACGATTGGTGAGGGATTAAAGATGGCTGTCTTGAGTAGAGAGGCCACATGAGGAGGTGAGATTGAGGGGGTGGCCAACAATATTAAGGGAGGACAGGAGAGCAGTGGAATCGGGAGAGAGGACAAGGTGAGTTGAGATGCAGATGAAGAGGTGCTTCAGGTAGAAACTAAGTGAGGCTATCTGAGAAACTCTGGGTGGGGCAGTAGAGGACGAGGATTTTAAAGGAGAAGAGTGTAACAAGGTGGTGTTGAATAGCATAGGAGAGCGATCCAGATGTGGTGATGAGGGCCACACCACTGCCACAACGGTTTAGGCAGGGTGGGTGGTGGAAAGTACAGCTGAGCAAGGTTTCACCATCTGTAAGCCAGTTGTTCACTAGTGAGAGGACATTCTGGATGGAAAGACACATAGGAGTGGTGATGGTTGATCCTCTGGCAGAGTCCAAGACGGCAGCAGTAAGTGGGGTGACCAGGACGGGGAGAAGGTTGGCGAGATTAGCCAAAAAAGTAATATGGGGGATAATAGTCTACCCTGATCTCACCTTGGCCAGTGTTAGTTATTTGGAAATGAAGAACTCTTTCATATTGAAATAATCTGTAACCTGCTTGTCGCCCTAATTTAATACTTGAGATGCAAAAGCAATACTGGACCCGAAGAGAAAAAAAATACAGTTCCAGCACCTTTATAAACCAAACAATAACAGTAAAAAAAATTAAAAAAAACCTGACTACTAGAAATCAGAAATAGAAACCATGGATTCTGGAAACACTAAACACATTATTAGCATCTGAAGGACAAAGATAGGTTAATGTTTCAGGTGTAACCCTTTTCATCAGACCTTTTAATCCTGGCATTAATGTCACTAAACTAAAATCATTCCAGTTGGTCACTGTCATTCTATTTTTAATTTAAATCCTGTTCCTTTGGTTCTTAAATTGATTGTGTTACTATTGAACCATGGTTTGGTTGTAGCTAGTTTGGTGAAGTAGTGCACCTTCCGGTTGACCAGAGGAGCAAAATATCGAGCAAATTTCAATCTGCTGCAACAAATTTAAAGCAAAAGAAAAATGATTAAAACCTTGTCCTGGAATGCTCACCTTGACCTGTTCCAGAGAAAATGAGAAATTAACTATTCCTGACTCCACTTGTTTTAATTTTTTTTAAGTAAGTATTTTGTAAAGATAAAGAAATTACAACATAAAAAAAATTAGGTTTTCCAATGCCAGAGAATTTGTCTTTTGCAAAAATTACAAAATCTAAATCCTGTGCATTCTTTTGCATTTTGATTTTAACTATATCTGTATTTAAATACCTTGAAACAAAATAAATCTAGAATTGATTTTTAATTTAAAATAAATAGTTGTGCTCTTTACCTGATTTAAAACTTGTGTTATTTTGCTTTTATGTAGTCGTTGTTTGCCACCTAGTGTTGTTTTATATTCTACAGGCACAGCATCAGTAGCACTGGCAGGACTGTTGTCAGCCCAGAGAGTGATTAACAAACCGATCACAGAGCACAGATATCTGTTCCTTGGAGCAGGAGAGGTGAGACCACATGATTTTTTTTTTCTCAACATCACCCACAAAAGCTAGAGGCAGTAGGGCTAATTGTGTGGGTGGGTTTGATGATGCTGAGCTGGTGATGGATAACTTGGTGAACAAGCCTTGGGCCTGTTTCTCGGCTACTGCAGAGATCGTCATTCTGCAGCCAAGATGTATTTTATGGGCAAAGGACAAATTTACAAAATGCCCTCATTAATTATCTGGCATAATTTCCTGAGTTCAGCAGCCAGATTGAGCTGCAGTTATTGAAGGCATATTCAGTAATGCAGTACCATTGTTTAACTATAGAATTTTGTCTTGCTAGTGTTTGTTTCAGTTTTAAGCATTGTTTCTGTTGTATTTGCTGCTGGTTCTCGTTTTGCATTTATTTTCCATCTCATTTCATCTGTGGCATGTTGCAAATTTTAAATTTGTCATCACAATTTTGAAGATGGACATCTTTCTGGGTCTACCTCTTTCTCTTTGCTTGTTTGGAGGAGGATCTGAAGATGCATAAGAGGGAAAAGGGCACCCTAAGTGTATCCTTCTTCACCCAACCACCTTTGTCTAAAGACCAAGGTATGTCTACCTACACATTCGTTTCAATAGAGAGGCATTGGTAGACTTATGCCACCTCTTTGAGCCAGGCCTGCAAACATGCACTGAATCCTGTCAAGCAACAGCAGGAATATGTGCCAAATGTTGTAAGTAGCAGTGCACGATGCCTTGCTTCCCTTGCTACCCAGAGCTATCTGCTTCATCACTCCCTGTAGAAAGCAGCCAGCAGCAGTGGAACTCCTGCAATTTTTCCACGTTGCAGATTTCCGCAAAGTGGAAACCTGCATTTTTATCGTTGGCGCGCAACATTGCTGAACTCAGGAAATTTCCACAGGCTTCATAAACTGAAAGGGGTTTCATTTAATAATCTGCAGCTAGCATGTGAATGCTAGCACAGAATTATGCATATGAATGCCTGTCATCTTGATGGGAGTCAGGATGTCTTTATTTTATGGCTGTCTGTGGTTCCACGATTAATATTTGAAGGAGCAGGAAAATTTGGCAGGTGGCTCCTCGGGAACTAAACATTTCTTCTTCAGCCCTGGCTCATAAGCCCTTGAGATAACTGAGTGAACTAGAATAGCAATATTCCAGGATTATTGCTTTTAATGTTCTGATCATATGTTCAACTAAGGTTCAGACAGATCAGTGAGGGATGAGGTTGCAGTATAGCCCTACTAAAGTCTCAAAGATCATGATCGCTTGTTGTCCATTGCACAACTATGCCATACAAAGTGACATGCTGTGGAGAAGGTGGTAGAGGAGGCCCATGTGTAATATTAAGAGGAGGACACCGAGACCCAACCAGAAGATATGCCTGCTGAACCTCTGTTGCCAATGGAAAAATTCTAAGACCGGGTTTAGTCAATGAGAACTTTGCTTAAGTGCATGTTTTACCCAATGTAAAATCATGTCCACATGGTTAAGTGTAGTACTACAGTATTGCCACCATTGCCTTTTGCCCTCTCTCAACTACCATAAGAACATAAGAAATAGGAGCAGGAGTCGGCCATTCGAGCCTGTTCCGCCATTCAGTGAGATCATGGCTGATCTTCTGCCTCAACTCCATTCACCGGCCCTATCATCATATCCTTGATGCCCTCACTAGTCAGAAATCTATCGACTTCTGTTTTGAATATACCCAATGACTGAGCCTCCACAGCCCTCTGTGAAGAAATTCACCACCCTCTGTGTGAAGAAATTTCTTCTCATCTCAGTCCTGAATGGCCTACCCTTTATCCTGAGGCTGTGGCCCCTGATTCTAGACTCCCCAGCCAAGGGAAACATTCTCCCAGGATCCACCCTATCAAGCCCTGAAATAATTTTGTATGCTTCAATGAGATCCCCTCATTTTCTTCTGAATTCAAGAGCATACAGGCCTAGTTTACTCCATCTCTTCTCATACGACAGTCCCACCATCCCGGGAATCAATCTCGTGAACCTTCGTTGCACTCCCTCTATGGCAAGTATATCCTTCCTTAGGTAAGGAGACCAAAATTGTACACAGTACTCCAGGTGTGGTCTCACCAAGGCCCTATATAATTGGAGTAAGACTTCTTTACTCCTGTACTCAAATCCTCTTGTAATGAAGGCCAACATACCATTTGCCTTCCTAATGGCTTGCTGCACCTGCACATTCACTTTCAGTGACTCATGTACAAGGATGCCCAGGTCCCTTTGAGCATCTGCATTCCCCAATCTTTCACCATTTAGGAAATACTCTGCCTTTCTGTTTTTTCTACCAAAGTGGATAACTTCACATTTATCCACATTATATTCCATCTGCCATATTCTCGCCCACTCACACAGAATCATAGGCCCCGATTTTCCTGGAGCCTGCGGGCGGGGGCTGAAAATCTCAGATAGGGGGTCGCAACCACCCCCCCCCCCCCCCCCCCCCCCGTGTTTCAGCGCGACACGAATCCGTCCCGCCTGCCGCAGGAGAGAATGGTCGGCGGGAGCCTAATGACCAATAATTAGCATGTTTAATCCTATTTTCAGGGGCCCTTGGAATTTTCAGCCTTTCCCCACGTAAAACGCGCCAGGTGGGAACACCGCTGATGAAACCTGGCGTGAACAATGTCGGCTTGCTTGCTTTCAGCTGCAGGTCAATCAGGACTGAAGAGATTTAATCAGCCAGCATTTGTAGGCTGCAGGACCTTGTTGCTGAAGGCTTGGGGCAACTTGTTGAAGGCTTAGGCACAGCTGTGGAAGGTTGGAGCCTCACACACTTCTCCAGTGTAAACTCCTGGGAAGCCCCTCTCAGCACCCTAACTCAGTGCCTCCTCAACGAAGGCATCTGCCAGAAGCATGGGAGGCCTTTTGTTCCTTCCCTTCTTGGCATTAGAGGATGTCCAACAGCAGAGGAGGCTGCAGCAGCACCAGCAGGAGCGACAGGCTGCGGCTCAGCCACCTGAGGCAGCACAGGCCAGAAGGGGCCAGCGCATGGAAGGCCGTCTGCGCAGGAGATACCCCCGAAACAGGGTCTACAGACACAGGGTGAGCTACCTCAACATGACTGAGCAGCAGTGCCAAAGGTGGCTCTGACTTTCGCGAGAGGTAGTGACTGACATCTGCGCAATGCTACAGCAAGACCTGGAGCTCAGAGCACCAGGTCGACACTCCTTACCAGTGGCCATCAAAGTCACCACCGCACTCAACTTTTATGCCTCAGGCTCCTTCCAGGGATCAGCAGCAGACATCAGCGGCATCTCCCAGGCGGCCGCACACACTTGCATCAAACAGGTCACCGATGGCCTCTTTGCCCTCGCACACAATCACATCCATTTCACCCGGGATCGCAAGTGTGAGGGCGCGAGCGCGTGGATTAGCTCAGCTAGCAGACTTTCCAAGGGTGCAGGGTGTCATTGACTGCACACATATGGCCCTTAGGGCACCCCATCGCAATCCAGGAGTTTTTGTCAACTGCAAGGGCTTCCACTCCCTTAATGTTCAGCTGGTGTGTGACCACAAGAAGGAGATTTTGCATGTTTGTGCCAAGTACCCTGGCAGCTGCCATGACTTCCTCATACTGCGCCAGTCTACTGTGCCTCCGCTATTCAGTCCGCCAAACGAGCTTCAGGGATGGCTACTTGGAGACCAGGGATATTCCCTGCGGACTTGGCTAACGACGCCGGTGAGGAGACCAGCCAACGAAGCCACATTTCCACCAGATGCATTATCGAGCAAGCCATCGGATTGCTAAAGATGCGCTTCAGATGCCTCGATAGATCAGGTGGAGCCCTACAGTACTCATCAGCCAGGGTCTCCAAAATCGTTGTGGTATGCTGTGTGCTTCACAACATGGCACAGCGTCGTGGGTTGCCGATTCCGCAGGACCAAGAGGCTCCTCACAGAGCCGCCTCGGATGAGGATGATGTGGAGGAGGAGGAGGACGGAAACGAGTATCCTGCAGAGGCTAGTCAACCAGCGGCACCAGTGCGCGAGAACATTGCTGGGCGGAATGCAAGGAACGCACTCATCCTGGGCCGATTTGTGTAGCCTGGTACCTCAAACACTGTAGCCTCACTGCTTCTTAACTGACCATGGACACTGGCCCATCCCTGTGCATTTCTACCTATTGGACCAGCTTGCTGACATCTGCAAGTAATCCTAAGGCCTCAATGTGAAATCCCCATTTGCCAAATGACAGACGCCACAACTCCAGCAGTTGCTACCAGATTTATGTACAACAAAGTGATGGCATTAATTAAAACTATATACAAGACTTCTCACCCAAGTGACTGCCCTTGTGATTAGTGGTGCTTTATTTTTCTCTTGCGCGTTCTCCTACGTAATGGTACCCCTGTGGCTTCAGCAGATGTGGAGGCCCCTTGCTCACTTTGCTGCTGCTCCTGTCTCGACATCTTTGGCGGGCGTCCTCTGGGGTGGCGAGCCTGTGAGGGCTCTCCAGCAGTCTGCTGCTCCTGCGGCTGTGCAGGGGTTGAGACTCCTATCTCACTTGGGTGTGGACTCCGGCAGGGCTCTGAAGTGGCATAGAAGTGAGAGCGCGTGGAGAGGAGCCCCACTTCCTTGAGGTGTGCCAACAACCTCCCTCTCATGGGTCAGCTCCCCCTCTGCCTGCAAGTGGCTGGCGAGCACCTTGCTGCACATCAGGGGGACCATGGGGACCCATCTCTGCACTGGAAGTTCTGCTCAGAGGGACTTCCATGAAGGTCTGGTTTCGGTGCTCAATAGATGCCCATCGCTCCTCAAGAGATGTCATTCTATTCTGAGCACTCGCCATGTTTTCGATAACCTGGCGACTAAGCTCTTCCATGGCCGCAGCCCTCCTCTCCTCGGCCGCAGCCATCCTTTCCATGGTGATGCTTTCATGCGCCAATGACTCCAATAAGGCTGTGCTCATGCTCGCCATGGACTCCTCCATACGCTCCACACTCGCAGCGACCCTGGAGACAAAACCTGCCAGAGACTCCTGCATCTGTGCATGGAGATCCACCACCTCCTCTCTTGCGGATGGACCCAGAGGCATAGGGTCGACATGCAGCTGAGCTGAGCTGGCAGAGGCCTGCGCCCTCCGATGCGGACTCTCCACTGCTGTCCCTGTCTCCACAATCTGCTGATGCTCACTTTTGAGCTGTGATACACCAGGTGACAACACTACTCTATGTCCCGAAGGCCCCCCCCCCCCCCCCCACCCCCGAGGTGTGAGTGTCTGCGCTGGTGCTGGGTGCGCTTACTTCTGCTGACGCTGCGCCCTCAGAGGCTGGAGCTTCCTCTAAGGAGTCTGGCTGCAAAGCCACTTCCTCCTCGGCAGTGGGGACGGGGGCTCTGGATGGTCCTGTGGGGGAGTAAAGGGAAGAGTTAGAGATGTGATGCCAAGGCTACTTGCACATTGGATTTGGCATATGCTCATAAGTCCAAATGATGCAGCTTCAGAATCATATCAGCGACTCATGCTGTCAATGAGAGAGATGGGAAACTATTCTGACACCAGCTTGCGGGCTTGCTCCTGTCTCTCCTGCCCCAGCTTCCACAGGCACGTCGCCCCCAGCAATCTCCATCATGGCTTCCTCCCAGGGGCTCAGGTGGGCGATTGAGGGTGGTCCTCCTCCAGTCCTCGAACGCTCTTTCCTATTGTGAGCTCTCTTTTCCTGCAATGAGTGAGACAAGTGGAGTTTGAGTGAGAGTGCAGGAGTGAGTGTAGAGATTGCATAGCATCGATACTTACAAGGAGACAAAGATGGTGTGAGGCTGCAAGACCAAGGGCCCTCCCTGTGTGTTGTCAGTTGTGTTCCAAGCATCAGAGTGAGAGGCAGTGTGAGGGCTGCATGGTGGAATAGTTCGGTGAATGCGAGCATAGAGAGAGAGGGAATGGGTAAGGGTGCATGGATGTGACTGTGAAGTGGGATGTGGAGGAAGAGATTGCTGAAGCTGAGTGCTGCTGGGGAAAGGCAATGGAGATCAGGTTGAGGGTAATGGAAACTTCATACTTATTTTTCCTGTACGGTGAAGGTCATGGAAGCACTTCCTGCACTGGATCCAGGTCCGTCAGGTGACTCCCTGAGAGTTGACCTCTGCAGCCACCTCCATCCATGCCGCCCTGGTCTCTTTGGGAGGCCTCTTCCTCCCTTAGCTAGGGAAGAGGACCTCCCTGTGGGCCCTTACCCCATCCACCAATGTCTGGAGTGATGTCTCGTCAAATTTGGCAGCAGCTGATGCAGGCTCCTCTGCCATTCTGCAAGACTGGTTGGAAGCCTGCAGAGGTTGAAAAGCTTGCTGGACAATTTAAAAGCACCACGAATGATGACATCATACTGTGGGGCTTTCTGACTGGAAATGGACAATTAGCAAGGGTTTCCCACATGCTGGAAATAAATTGGCCAATTGAGCGAAAATTGCGTGCACCTGGCTGACCCATTTAGATTCGGGTCGGAACCCGCCAATTCCCCGCACCTTCGGGAAAATCGGGGCCATAGAAAGTTACAGCATGGAAGGAGGCCATTTCAGCCCATCGTGTCTGCGCTGGCCAACAAAGAGCTATCCAGCCTAATCCCACTTGGTCCGTAGCCCTGCAGGTTACAGCATCCCAAGTGCACATCCAAGTACTTTTTAAATGTGGTTAGGGTTTCTGCCTCTACCACCCTTTCAGGCAGAGTTCCAGACCCCGACAATCCTCTGGGTGAAGAAATTTCTCCACAAATCCCCGCTAAACCTTCCACCAATTACTTTAAACCTGTGCCCCCTGGCTTTTGAACCCACTGCTAAGGGAAATAGGTCCTTTCTATCCACTTTATCTAGGCCCCTCATAATTTTATACACCTCCATAACGTCTCCCCTCAGCCTCCTCTGTTCCAAGGAAAACAAACCCAGCCTATCCAGTCTTTCCTCATAGCTAAGCTTCTCTACTCCCGGCAACATCCTTGTAAATCTCCTCCGTACCCTCTCTAGTGCAATCACATCTTTCCTATAATGTGGTGAACAGAACTGCACGCAGTATGTGGTGTATGTGCCTGTGTACTGTAATGCTGGTAGTGGCCACTCGGGCTATATAAGCCTGTATAACGTCTTGTATCTTTTAGTTCACCTCCAGACTTTGTTCAGTAAACACCTGTTAAACCAACTCCTGCATTCCGTGTCTCCATTAACACACGGATACAACAGTGGCGACGAATTGGAAATGGACTTACCTGCAATTCGGCAGCACCTCAAGGAGATCGATTCCTCAGACGAAAGTCGAAGAAAAAAAGAAAAGGAAAAAAAACTATGGTTTCACCAGCTAGCCGGGCTGGTGGCAGATACTGCAATAATCCTTCCTGGGTGGCGGGCTGGGGCTCGATCGGCTGGCTCTGCAGCGGGGCCGAGCAGCGAAGGCGGAGGCAAACCGAGACGGAGGGTGGAGCACTCTGGAGACGGCCAGCGCTGCAAAGCAGGTCGGCGTTCGGACCAAGCAGAGGGAGGGAAAAGCCCCAGAGAGTCCGACGGGAACGAGTCTCCAACTATTAAAAATATCTGTATAAATAAAAACCGCAGAGAACAGCGTTGTCAGCAGCGGCGGGAGGCGCCATTTTTTCTCGGCAGGGAAGAAAGGAAAGCGCGGGAGGCGCCATTTTTTTTTTCAGGATGCCTAAGACTGGCAATATTACTGCTTTCGATAGTGATGTAGAGGATTGGACCACATGTGGAAAGAGTGGAGGTATATTGCACAGCGAATGAAATAGAGGATGATAAGGCATCGGTACTTCTAAATCTAATGGGCGCAAGGACATACGGGCTGTTACGAAACTTAATCACTCCAGCCAAACCGATGGACAAGAATTTTAAGGAGATTGTTGATACCCTACAGGAGCACTTAAACCCAACACCGCTGCTGATAGCGGAACGATTCAAATTCTTCAGGAGGAATCAGCACAAGAATGAAAGTAACGCTGATTACCTCACCGAATTAAGAAAGCTGTCAAAGCACTGCCAATTCGGGGCAGGACTGGCAGATTCTCTGAGACAAATTCGTCTGCGGTCTCCTAAGTGAAGGAACACAGAAAAGGCTACTTTCTGAGAAAGATTTGACACTGGACAAGGCTTTCAGTGTGGCTGTATCATACGAAGCAGCAGCAAGAGGAGCTGCAGAGATACAGCAAAAGCCACAGGACTTCGGCACCCATGAAATGACACAGGGTTTCGAGAGATGTTATCGCTGCGGCAGATCCACCCATGACCAGAGGGACTGCTGGTTCAAGGACAAAGCATGCAGGCAATGCGGAAAGATGGGACACATTGCACGTGTATGCCGATCTGGAAACAAAAAATCCACGGACAGAAAAAAAATCACTAAGGAAAAGTACAGAAAGGTACAAATGATGACGGACAGTAGCTCCGAAGACCAGAAGAGCGATAGCGACTCTGGAAACAAGAGACTAAGCTGTCTCAAATTACATAATGTAATTGCCAAAGAAGATTACCAGACCATTTGGGTTACCCTCACGATAGCGGGGTCCCCAGTTAAAATGGAGCTAGATACAGGATCCGCTCTGACCGTCATAAGTCGACGGGATTACGAGCGGCTATTTCCGCATACCTTTGAAAGACACATCCATTATCTTGAAGACATGTACAGGGCAGAAAGTATACCCCAGAGGGAAAATAAGGGTGCCTGTTGTATACAACGGCAAGGAAATACAGAAGTTGTATTTATACGTTCTGCAAGATGGTGGTCCACCGCTGTTGGGACGTGAATGGATCAAGAAGATACATTTAGACTGGCACTCCATTCAGGCACTGACGGTGACCAGTACGAAAAAAAATGATGACGTCATACCTGAACGATTAAAAGACATCTTGGCCAACGCCAAAGAAGTGTTTCAACAGGAACTAGGAACCTTGAAAGGCGTCACCGCCTCAATAAAAGTGGAAGATGCGGCAATTCCCAAGTTTTTTAAGGCAAGGCCGGTGCCATACGCAATTCGTCCAGCAGTCGAGGCAGAGCTGGAGAATTTGGAAAAGGCAGGCGTGTTATCCAAGATAGATTGGAGCGAGTGGGCAACACCCATCGTCCCGGTCATGACGAAAACGTTGAATAATGATAAAGCTGAAGAACAGAGAAAAATTCACATCTGTGGGGACTTCAAGGTGACTGTAAACCCGGTCCTTCACACGGTACAGTATCCTCTTCCGAGGATAGAAGATATTTTCGCCTCACTATCCGGAGGGAAACGTTTCACCAAAATTGACTTGGCACAGGCATATCTACAGATGGAGGTTGAGGAGGCCTCTGAAAAGTATCTCACGATAAACACACACAAAGGCCTGTACCAGTACAATCGACTGGTTTTCGGAGTAGCATCAGCTCCAGCTATCTGGCAAAGAGCTATGGAGCAAGTCCTGCAAGGGATTCCGGGGACTCAATGCTACCTAGACGACATCCTTGTACAGGAGAAAACGACAACGAGCACCGTGCCAATTTGGAGCAGGTGCTCACGAGGCTGAGAGAACGGGGCCTACGAGCAAATCGCCCCAAGTGCAAATTTTTCCAGAAACAAATATCATATTGTGGCCACATAATTAACGAAGAAGGGTTGCATAAGTCACCTGAAAAAATTGAAGCGGTCATAAAAGCCCCAGCACTTGAAAATGTCTCATAATTAAGGTCGTTCCTGGGATTGATAAATTACTATCATAAATTTTTACCGAACTTGTCAACTGTTCTGCACCCTCTTAACGCACTGCTACAAACGGGAGTAATTTGGAAATGGAGCGAAGACTGTAAACGTGCCTTCCATAAATGCAAAGGCTTGATCACGTCCAAGGAAGTTTTGGCTCATTACAACCCATCACTGCCAATCAGACTGGCGTGCGATGCATCCCCTTACGGCGTAGGAGCGGTATTATCGCATAGATTCCCTGATGGCTCAGAGCGGTCGATGGCTTTTGCGCCACGCTCATTGAACTCAGCTGAGCGTAACTATGCCCAGATCGACAGGGAAGCACTCGGCCTGATATGGGGAGTGAAGAAATTCAACCATTACCTACACGGACAAAAATTTACCTTGTTGACTGACCATCAACCCCTCGTCTCCATATTCAACCCTAAAAAGGGCGTTCCCATTATGACAGCGCAAAGGCTACAGAGGTGGTCCCTTTTCCTAGGGGCACACCAATATGACCTAGAATACAAAGGATCAAAACAGCATGGAAACGAGAAATGACCCGACTCACGAGTCTACGATTTAACGGTGAAGGGATGGCCAGCACATGGCGAACCACTGTTGCCAGCATTCTCGCAAAGAGAACAGCTGTCAGTGTGCCGAGGAACCTTGATGTGTGGATCCAGAGTGGTGATTCCACCCAAACTCCAGGATAAAGTGCTAAAGGAGCTTCACGAGGGGCATCTGGGTGGAGTGAAAATGAAGAACCTAGCCAGAGCGTTGTGTGGTGGCCAGGTATCGATGGAGACATCGAAGAAATGACCAAGGGCTGTCTAGGATGCAGAAGGTCCAAAACGCCCCACCACAAGCCCCTCTACATCCATGGGAGTGGCCCTCATCTCCATGGCAAAGGGTACACATCGACTTTGCTGGTCCATTTATGGACTCAATGTTCTTAATCGCGGTTGATGCACACTCCAAGTGGCCGGAGGTAATAAAGATGTCCTCCACCACCACGGAAAAAACCATCACAGTATTAAGGACCATATTTGCCAGGAATGGGCTGCCTGAACAGATCTGTTCTGATAATGGACCGCAATTTGTGTCCGAAGAATTCAGGAAGTTCTTGAAAAACAATGGGGTTAAGCACTACACGTCCGCCCCATACCATCCCACCACCAATGGATTGACTGAAAGGTTTGTCCAGACCTTCAAGAAGGCCATAGGTAATGAAGACATAAAAATACAGCATAAGGTAGATAACTTCTTGTTTGCATACAGGAATGCAACACGTGGTTACAAACCAAACTCCCGCTATGATGTTTTTCAATAGAAGACTAAGATGCCGGCTGGATTTGATCAAGCCAAACATCAGAAGGGACGTAGAGAACCGGCAATTTCAAGGCATGAATGAAAGGCCAACTGGAACCTTCCAGATAGGTCAACAAGTTTTGGCCCGGGACTACCGTACCGAGAAATGGCAGCCTGGAACTATTTGCACACGACTAGGACCGCTGATGTATACCGTGGACATTGGAGAAAGCCTAATAAGGCGCCATGCTGACCAGATCATAGTCATCCGAAAAGGGACAACCTACACCACAACTCTATACGCCTAATGATGAAGCAGAGATACCCATAGTATCTACCTCCGATCCGGTGATACTGGAACCAGATGAACCCGACACTGGCATTCAAGACGAATCGACCTTGCCAAAAGAACCTACTACACCACCGAAAACTACTACACCACCGAGGCGTTATCCGGACCGAGTCAGGAAGCCTCCAGAGAGACTAACTTATAATTGATTAACTGCAGCAAATGTGTAGATTATTGTTCTTGTAAACATGTTAATTAATGATTACTTAAAAATGTTATGTACTGGTTGTCTAGAAGGGGAGGAATTGTGGTGTATGTGCCTTTAAGGGCCCCTGTGTACTGTAATGCCGGTAGTGGCCACTCGGGCTATATAAGCCTGTATAGTGTCTTGTATCTTTTAGTTCACCTCCAGATTTGTTCAGTAAACACCTGTTAAACCAACTCCTGCATTCTGTGTCTCCATTAACACACGGATACAACACAGTACTCTAGCTGAGACCTAACTAGTGTTTTATACAGTTGAAGCATAACCCCCCCCCCCCCCCCCCGCTCTTGTATTCTATGCCATGGGTAATAAAGGCAAGCATTCCGTATGCCTTCTTAACCATCTTATCTACCTGGCCTGCTACCTTCAGGGATCTGTGGACATGCACTCCAAGGTCCCTTTGTTCCTCTACACTACTCCGTGTCCTACCATTTAATGTGTATTGCTTTTCCTTGTTAGCCTTCCCCCCCCCCCCCCCCCCCAAATGCATTACCTCATACTTCTCCGTATTGAATTCCATTTGCCACTGATCTGCCCACCTGACCAATTTATTGATATCTTCCTGCAGTATACAGCTTCCTTCTTCAGTATCAGCCACACAGACGATTTTAGTATCATCTGCAAACTTCTTAATCATACCCCCTATATTCAAGTCTAGATCATTGATATATACCACAAAAAGCAAGGGACCTAGTACTGAGCCCTGCGGAACCCCACTGGAAACAGCGTTCCAGTCACAAAAACACCCATCAACCATTACCCTCTGCTTCCTGCCTCCGAGCCTGTCGAGATCCCCTTGAAGCCTCTTCACAACTGACACTGACACCTAGCTTTGTATCATCTGCAAATTTGGAAATGTTACATTTAGTCCCCTCATCCAAATCATTGATATAGATTGTGAATAGCTGGGGCCCAAGTACCAATCCTTGCGGTACCCTACTAGTCACAGCCTGCCATTCTGAAAAAGACCCGTTTATCCCTACTCTTTGTTTTCTGTCTGTTAACCAATTCTCAATCCATGCTAGTATATTGCCCCCAATTCCATGTACCCTAATTTTGCTCACCAACCTCTTGTGTGGGACCTTATCGAAGGCCTTCTGAAAATCCAAATACACCACATCTACCAGTTCCCCTTTGTCTACTCCACTAGTTACATCCTCAAAGAACTCCAGTAGGTTTGTGAAACAGGATTTCCCTTTCATAAATCCATGTTGACTCCGCCCAATCTTACTATTAGTTTCTAAGTGCCCAGTTATTGCATCCTTTATAATAGAAGATTCCAGCATTTTCCCAACTACTGATGTGAAGCTAACAGGCCTGTAGTTCCCGGCTTTCTCGCTCCCTCCTTTCTTAAATAGTGGGGTTACATTTGCTATCCTCCAATCTGTAGGAACCATTCCAGAATCTATAGAAATTTGAAAGAAGACAACCAATGCGTCCACTATCCCAATGGCCACCTCTTTCAAAACCCTAGGATATAGGTCATCCGGTCCTTGGGATTTATCGACTTTTAGTCCCATTAATTTTGCTAGTACAGGAAACTTTGTGCTATCCGGAGGTGAGCTATCTGGCAATCTGGAGCCACCGGCAAAAATCAGCAGCCGTTTTTTATTCTTTTTGTTTTTTTTTTGCTTTGAACAGTCAAGCTGTGCAAGGTCTGTAGCTATAGCAACAGCTTCAGCTACAGAGCTTTAGGGCCACACCCGAGTGTTTAGAAGCTGTTGCTAAGCAACAGTGTTTGTTGTCAAATACGGAGATAAGAATCTCCGTATCTCTCAACATTAACTCTGGAGAGTACGGCAGTTTTGAGGCAACGACAGCAGCTCGGTCCCGTGGGTGCCGGATAGCGCAAAGTTTCCTGTATTTTTTTTTTTTTTTACTAACTATAATTTCTTTAAGTTTCTCATTCTTGCCACACCCTTGGTTTTCTTGTATTTCTGGGAGTTTTTTTGTGTCTTTCCCCATTCCCCATTATAAATTCTCCCGCCTCTAACTGTAAAGGACGTAGTGTCGTACCCTG
Organism: Somniosus microcephalus; assembly: GCF_052327205.1. Taxonomy (NCBI): domain Eukaryota; kingdom Metazoa; phylum Chordata; class Chondrichthyes; order Squaliformes; family Somniosidae; genus Somniosus; species Somniosus microcephalus. The sequence continues at coordinate 39,404 of NW_028226014.1, forward strand.
GTGCTTCTCCTTTGTCTACCTTTGCCTAAGTGATTCCCTAGTAGGAGGAGGAATCATGGTGACTGGGTGTCAGTGTGTGCCTCTGGATGGAGGTGGCCAGTACCTTCTGGTTCATCAGATGGCACCACTTCTAATGCTGTGCTAGCTGGCGGGGTGGAATTGATGTGGTTCTCCGAGAGACCACGCTATCAACAGTGTCAACTCCTGCTGCTGGATACTCCCTGAATATGTCCTGTGATTTGTGTGGGGGGAAAACTATTGAGCAGCACTGAGATTTTCAAAACCCTCTTAAGGTGTTCTCAACCTGATCACCCACATGTTGAAATCCCGAACAAGAGACTTCTGTATATTGGGGCTCAAAATTTAGGCTCTGCTGCAAATTGTGCTGGAGTGGTCACACTATCCCTGTAAGTCTGTAGTTTGGTTGGTTAGGCAATCCCTCAACACTTGCAAATGTGGCAATGGTCTCCTCCCTATGCATGTTTCAGAATTCTTGACTTACACTGAAATAACTGCGTAAAACGCTCATGCTCAAATGAGACTTTGTTGTAGACAGTCCCTGTGATGTTCCACCTCAACTTGCCCCTCATCGCTTATGCTCCACCCTGAAACTCGCTATCTAAGTACCCTGAATTGAATCTTTGCTGGAGCTTCTGATCATTTGATTTTAATTATTGTTGGCGGTTTTTAAAAAATTTAAGTAACACTTTTTTTGCTTTTTCTTTCTGTCTCTTTAAGAAGTAGGAGCAGGAGTAGGCCATTCGGTCCTTCAAGCCTGCTCTGCCATTCAATAAGATCATGGCTGATCTTCTACCTCAACTCCACTTTCCTGTATTATCCCCATATCCCTTGATTTCCTTAATATTCAAAAATCTATTGATCTCTGCCTTGAATATAGTCAACGATTGAGCCTCCACAGCCCTCTGGGGTAGAGAATTCCAAAGATTCACCATCCTCTGAGTGAAGAAATTTCTCCTCATCTCAGTCCTAAATGGCTGACCCCTTATTCTGAGATTATGACCCCTGGTTCTAGACTCCCCAGCCAGGGGAAACATCCTCTCTCATCTACCCTGTCAAGCCCTGTAAGAATTTTGTATGTTTCAATGAGAGCACCGCTCATTCTTCTAAACTCTAGAGAATATAGGCCTAGTCTACTCAATCTCTCCTCATAGGACAATCCCCCCATCCCAGGAATCAGTCTGGTGAACCTTCGTTGCACTCCCTCTATGGCAAGTATATCCTTCCTTAGGTAAGGAGACCAAAACTGTACACAATACTCCAGGTGTGGTCCTACCAAGGCCCTATATAATTGCAGTAAGACATCTTTACTCTTATACTCAAATCCTTTTTATCTCTCTCCGAATACCACCTTTCTTTCCCTCTCTCTATTTTGCTTTCTGTACATGATTTGGCATTGAATTAAATATTCTTAAGTGATACTTCCTGGTTCAGACTCTGCACTGCTGAGTAACAATTCTTCAATCTGATTGTTTAAGGAGATGTACGGTTGCTTGCTCTGCTCACGCACATCCCAGATCCCCTGAGGGTGCTGCACTGAAACGGCTTTCTAATCACAGCAAGTTCCAGTGCAAAGCCCATCGAAAGTCTAGTGTAAGTGTAGCCGTTTGTTTGCCGCTGACTGCAAATTCTGGCCCAGTATGTCAAATTGAAGGAGAGGGTAATTCTGCAGTAACATATCTTGCCGTCATTGGCATCAACATATTTGCCCTCAAGACTGATAGGGTAGCTGCTTATATTTGTTTCTGGTCAGTTTTCAGTTTTTGACAAATGTCGGCTAAAACTTAGCAAATACATGTGATTTTAGAAACAGGAATTTTGTTTTCTGTTGGAGAATAAAGGACATTCTGGCCCAGTTTGACTATTCTGCTTGTGCTGCTCTTGTATATGTTTTCTGTGAAGTTACAAGTTGTGGATAGGTTCTGTACATGATTTTGTTTTTACAAATTATTCCAAGTGCTGGTTTCCTCTGTTACTACTTTATGCAGGCAGCACTCGGCATTGCTGATCTGATTGTGATGGCCATGAAAGAATCTGGAATATCTGAAGAGGAAGCACGGAAGAAGATCTGGATGTTTGACATGTATGGCTTACTTTGTAAGGTGAGCAAGAGAGCTAACATACTTTTAATAGCTTTCATGTAATATTTTTAACCAGCTGCTGAATATCTTCTTGGCTACTTCCCTTCACCTTTGGATATTTGGCTTCCAGTCTGCCTTGTGTATAGGTGAGGCAGTTTTCTTATTGTCCAGTCGTGGTTGAAATGGAGTCTGAGAGCTAATTGCTGATAATCCAGAAAAAACAACTCCATACACTTTGACAATTATTTCAGAATCTGTCTAACTCTGCCCTTTATAAAAAAAAATTAAAAAATGTAGATGAGGAGGGTCAGAACTGAATGAAGTTGTAGTAATTTTATTTGGCCTGTGATGAGCATAAAGCCAGATCACTAAAGGTGCGCAGGGGTGGTATTTAAGCTGTGATGATCGTAGAACAGAGTGTCTGTGTAGAAGTGCATAGTATGCACTTAAAATGCCTTCCTGCATTGGCAAGCCTGAATCGCAAACTCAGAGAAATGATCACAAAGCCAAGAGTCAGCACATTAGCACTCCAATTAGATGTACCACTATATTTCCCCAAAAGTAATTAAATGTTGTTTTATATAATGGTAACTTGTTTAGAAGTGCACAACCCAAAACTGGTGATCCATTTGTTACCCATGACATCTTGCAAATGTTTAATTAATAAAGTGTTCCAGAAATATAGTTTGAGATGTATAATGCAAGCAAAAAGATTACCAGTGGAATGTCTCCAAACCATATGTTTGATTATGGTTTAGGTCAGAACTTTAAGTGATGAATAATTTGAGAGTTAACAGTAGCTTCCTTGACTTCAAAAAGTTAATTGCAAAATCAGGAGGAGAGTAGTTCAAAGTATTAAGAGATGAACTGTTTCTTAGGGCTAGGATGGGCATGAGCAAGTTTCCAAGAAGGGAAAGATGGAATTATATTCACAAGTTCTTCAGTTCTATTAGTAAATGAAACTGGTCGCTGACCTGTAGCACTCTGATGTGGACTCGATGGGGGGAATTTTTAACCCCAAAATACGGACGGGTTAGGGTTGGGTGGGAGGTTAAAATGATAGAAATTTGAATCCTGACCCCTTCAGGTTTTAACCTCCCAGGAGACGAGTTGGCACTTTAAATATTATCGTGAGCCTGTGCCTCATTTTGAATCTCCATTTTAAATTTGACTCTGGGCAGCCAGGTTACCCAGGACTCTGGGAACCTGCCAGCTAAAGAAAGATGAGGACTTTTGGATCCAGGTGGTAAATGCCCCACCCCTGCCCACTGTCTCCACTATCTCCGGCCCACCGTTTATATAAAAAAAAAAAAAAAATTATTGGTCCCCCCCCCGATCCCAGCCTCCGATTCCCTCCTCTCTGTGGCTTGGTGCCGCAGGCCTACCTACCCGACAGCCAGCCACTCTTAGCATACAGTGCTAGTTGCAGTTTAGCTATTTTAACCGATTGCTAGCTGACTGTCCTTTTTAAAACTTTCAGTGTCTGTGTAGTTTCTGGAGTAGCATAAATAATTTTCTTTATAATTTCAATGTGAACTTGAGCTGCCTGAATTCCTGATACAGCATACTCGATATTTGATGCAGAAATGCTGCTATGGTCCACTGTCAAAAAGCAAAAGCTATCTTATCCTGTCTTTCTGAAATATCTCAAAAGCACTTCACGTACACTGCCTGCATAACAACCAATGCACTTCAAAGTATCAAATATTTCTCTCTAATTTGTCATCACCTGGGTTACTGATGGTGTATGGCGTTGGCAAATCCAGTGGGGAAAGAAGAGCAAGTTTTATTTATATAAAAACCCCACCTCGGTTGTTGGGTAAATTAACTAAGCATTAACTGAGTCTGTCTATTGCAGTTAAATTCTAACAATGCTGCTTCTGACTGCAGGGTCGTTCAGAGCCAATAGAGAGTCACCAAGAAGCATATGTTCACACAGCACCTGATCAGTTAGCCAAGACATTTCTGGACACAGTTAATATACTACGGCCCACTGCTATTATTGGTAAGTGGTAAAAGCTACAACAGAATGTTTGTGACTGAAGTGGTTGCATTTGCTATTTTTGTAGATTTAATTTGAAATGATGTGCTTTGGCAGTGCCCTCTTGCACCTTAAGTATTCGTTGGGGGATTTTTTGAACATCAGAAGGCTGCAGTTTGAGAGAATGTTGACTAGCTGTACAGTGCTCTTGGGCAATGTGAGCTGCAGCAGTCAAACTTTTTTACTGTAGGTATAAATATATATTTTGTATATTGGGATAATGCATCCTGTTATAAACTACCACTCTATCTCCAATATCCCTTTGTTCTCCAAAGATCTTGAAAGTGTTGCCTCTCAAATCCATGCCTATATTTCCTGCAACTCTGTTTGAATTTCTCCAATAAGGTTTTCGTCCTGCCACAGCACCGAAACAACCCTAACCAACATCACAAATGAAATGCTCTGACTGTGATCGTGGTGCATTATCCTGACCTCTGCAACCTTTTTGCACAATCAACTCTGTCATCCCCCTCCAGGCCTCTGCTCTATTGTCCTGTTCAATGGGACCACCTCCTTGGTTCCACTCTTGCTTATCTGATCGTAGCCAGAGGAACTCCAGCATTGACATCCCTTCCCACCTCCGCAACGTTGCCTCTGGAGTTTCCTTCTTCCCCCGCCCCTCCTGCTCCTCATCTATATGCTGTCCCATGGCAACATCATCTGCAGACATGGGGTCATTTTCAACATATACGCTGACGATAACACAGCGCTACCTCGCTTGACCCCCTTCACTGCGTCTGTTGTCATCTAGGTTTGCATGATCTGCAATTTCCTCCATTTTTGGTTCCTGCCACAAACCCTGTATACTTGCCACTGATTCCATCTTCCTCCCTGCCACTGCCTCAGACTGTCCACAACCATGATCAATTTGCACGTCAGCTGAGCTTCTGACCCCATATCCTCTCCATCAGAAAGACTGCCTACTTTCACCTCTAACATTGCCTGTCTTTGCCCTTGCTTCAGCCCATCAGTTGCTGAAAACTTCATCCATACCTTTGTCACCTTCAGACTTGACTATTCCAATTCTCTGCTGACCAGCCTCTCATCCTCTGCTACTATGCTTTTCTCTAGGTTTCTATCTGCTCATGTGATCATCCTTTTTAACTTTTTCTCCATTTTTATGTATTCATCCCAATAAACCCATTTCCTGTTTCTCCACTGGGTTTATAGAGGTAATTTTTCCTCTTTATATCGCTTTTAATGTTTTAATCTAATTGTTATAATCCAATTTAGTCTGATCTTGTTGATTTCCAGTATGTATTCTTTCAGTTCGACTTGGCCTCTACTGAAGTATGGGTACAGTGGCATAGTGGACCTGTTACTGGACAAGTAATCCAGAGGCCTGGACTAATGATCCTGACACACAAGTTCAAATCCCACCTGGGGAATTTAAATTTAATTAAATAAATCTGGAATAAAAAGTATCAGTAATGGTGACCATGAAACTACCAGATTGTCGTAAAAACCCATCTGCTTCACTATTGTCCTTTTGGGAAGGAAATCTTATCCTATATGTGACTCCAGACCTACAGCCATGTGGTTGACTCTTAACTGCTCTCTGAAATGGCCTCCGTTGCATCAGGACTGCTACGAAAAACTATAATAGTAAAACTGGACGGACCACCCGGCATCGATTTGGACACGACAAAAGCACACCCAGGTGACCCTGCAAAGTCGTCCTCACTAACATCCTGGGTACCTGTGCCAAAATTAGGAGAGCTGTCCCGTAGACTAGTCAAGCAACAGCCTGACAGTCATACTCACAGAATCATACCTTTCAGCCAACGTCCCAGACTTCTCCAACACCTGGGTATGTCATGTCCAACTGACAGGACAGACCCAGGAGAGGTGACAGCACTGTGGTATATAGTTGGAAAGGAGTGGCCCTGGGAGTCCTCAACATTGACTCCAAACCCCATGAAGTCTCATGGCATCAGGTCAAACATGGGCAAGGAAACCTCTTGTTTGCCACCTACTGCCCTCCCTTACCTGATGAATCATTTTAACACCACTTGGAAGATGTACTGAGGGTAGCAGGGGCACAGAATGTACTCTGGGTGGGGGACTTCAATGTCCATCGCCAAAAGTGGCTCGGTAGCACCACTACTGACCGAGCTGGCCGAGTCCTGAAGGACCTGGCTGCCAGATTGAGCCTGCAGCAGGCGGTGAGAGAGCCAACACAAGGGAAGAACCTACTAGACCTCGTCCTCACCAATCTATGTCACAGATGCACCTGTCCATGACCGTATTGGTAGGAATGACAACTGCACCGTCCTTGTGGAGACTAATTCCCATCTTCACATTGAGGACATTGTGCTAAATGGGATAGATTCAGAACATATCTAGCAGCTCAAAACTGGACATCCATGAGGTGCTGTGAGCCATCAACAGCGGAATTGTATTCCACCAGAATCTGTAACCTCATGGCCTGGCATATTCCTCACTCTACCATTACCATCAAGCCAGGGGACCAACCCTGGTTCAATGAGGAGTGTAGAAGAGCATGCCAGGAGCAGCACTATGTATACCTAAAAATGAGATTCCAACCTCCTTGGTAAGCTACAACACAGGAATACATGCATGCTAAACAGTGGAAACAGCATGCTATAGACAGAGCTAAGTGATCCCATAAACAACAGATCAAATCAAAGCTTTGCAGTCCTGCCACATCCAGTCGTGAATGGTGATGGACAATTAAACTAATAATGGAAGGAGGAGGCTCCATGAACATCCCCGTCCTCAATGATGGTGGAGCCCAGCACGTGAGTGCAAAAGACAAGGCTGAAGCGTGTGCAACTATCTTCAGTCAGAAGTACCGAGTGGATGATCCATCTCTGCCTCCTCCTGAGGTCCCCACCATCATAGAACTAGTTTTCAGCCAATTTGATTCACTCCACATGATATCAAGAAACGGCTGAGTACACTGGATGCAGCAAAGGCTATGTGCCCCGACAACATCCTGGCTGTAGTGCTGAAGATGTACTCCAGAACTAGCCTCGCCTCTAGCCAAGCTGTTCCAGTACAGCTACAACACTGGCATCTGCTGACAAAGTGGAAAGTTGCCCAGGTATTTCCTGTCCATAAAAAGCAGGACAAATCCAATCCGGCCAATTACCATCCCATCAGTCCACTTTCACCTTCCATCACTTTGCTGATGATTGTCATCGACCGTGCTATCATGCGGCACTTATTCACCAATGCTCAGTTTGGGTTCTGCCAGGACCACTCTGCTCCAGCCACATTAAAACCTTAATCCAAACATGGACAAAAGAGCTGAATTCCAGAGGAGGTGAGAGTCACTGCTCTTGACATCAAGGCAGCATTTGATTGTGGCATCAAGGACCGCTATTAAAATTGAAGTCAATGGGAATAAGGGGGAAAACTCTTACTGGCTAGTGTCATACCTAGCACAAAGGAAGATGGTTGTGGTTGTTGGAGGTCAATCATCTCAACCACAGAGCATCGCTGTAGGTATTCCTCAGGGCAGTGTCCTATGCCCAACCATCTTCAACTGTTTCATCAATGACCTTCCCTCCATCATAAGGTCAGAAGTGGGGATATTCGTTGATGATTGCAGTGTCTGTTCCATTTGCAACTCCTCAGATAATGAAGCAGTCCGTGCCCGCATGCAGAAAGACCTGGACAACATTCAGGCTTGGGCTGATAAGTGAGAAGTAACATTCGTACCACACAAGTGCCAGGCAATGACCATCTCCAACAAGAGAAAGTCTTAACCATCTCCCCTTGCATATTTAATGGCATTACCATCATCGAATCCCCCACCATCAACATGGTGGGGAGGGGGGGGGTCCCCATTGACCAGAAACTTAACTAGATAAACAACATAAATACGTGGCTACAAGAAGAGATCAGGGACTGGGTATTCTGCAGCGAGTGACTCGCCTCTTGACTCCCCAAAGCATTTCCACCATCTACAAGGCACAAGTCAGGAGTGTGATAGAATACTCTCCACATGCCTGGATGAGTACACTCGAGAAGCTTGACACCATCCAAGACAAAGCAGCCCGCTTGAATGGCACCCCATCCACCACCTTAAACATTTACTCTCTCCACCACCGGCGCACCGTGGCTGCAATGTGTACCATCTACACGATGCACTGCAGCAACTCGCCAAGGCTTCTTCAGCAGCACCTCCCAAACCTGCGACCTCTACCACCTAGAAGGACAAGGTCAGCAGACACATGTGAACACCACCTCCAACTTCCCCCCCCCCCCCCCAATTAACACATCATCCTGACTTGGAAATTTATCGCCGTTCCTTCATCGTTGCTGGGTCAAATTCTGGAACTCCCTCCCTAACAGCACTATGGGAGTACCTTCACCACATGAACTGCAGCGGTTCAAGAAGGCAGCTCATCACCACCACCTTGAGGGCAATTAGGGATGGGCAATAAATGCTGGCCTTGCCAGCAACGCCCACATCCCAGGAACGAATAAAAATAATCTTGGAAACATATCTCTGTTCCTTCATCGTTGCTCGGTCAAAATCCTGGAACTCCCTACCTTCACCACACTGACTGCAGTGGTTCAAGAAGGTGGCTCACCACCACGTTTTCAAAGGCAAGTTAGGATGGGCAATAAATGCTGGCCTTGCCAGCGATGCCGTGAATGAATTTTTAAAAAAGTGTTCCTGAACAACCGCCAAAAATTTATTTGCTTTAGTTGTCCCCACCTTTTATTGAAATTAACCCTTTTTAAAGGTAGATACCTTGGTCTTGGTGTTAACTGTTTGACTCCCAGATCACGTGGTCACCGTACCCAGGCAATGTTACGATTTATGTTTCCTGTCCATTATCTGGATTTGTTTACAAATACTAGGTCAAGGTGAATACTGCCTCTTATTACTTCTTTGATGCGGTGGTCAAAAAAATGTCATGTTAAAACCTTTATCAACGCTGGTTCTAAAACACTAGTGTTTTCCCAGTTCATACTTTGTTGATTTTTGAATCTCTCATTAAAATAACTTTCCTGTTCTCACATACCCTTTCTGTCTCTTCATAGAACAGTTTGTCATCCTCATACTGACTTAAGGATCTGTAGCATACCCTGAGTATTGGCTTGAACTATTTTGCATTAGTGATGTCCACCCAGAATAGTTTTGTTCTGTAGCTTTCCCCCTTCCACAGTATCAACTTTACTTACTTCTCTGGTGTCCCTGACATAGAGGGCTACACAACCTTTTTTTTTTTGCCCACTTTTCTGAACATTTTATTCCTCAATGTTATATTCGCACTCATACTCCGTAATTAGCCACGTGAATTCTCCGGTAATTTGTTTTTACCGCAAGTGGCTCAAGTCTATGTAATTATTATTAGTAATAGTTGTCATTGTATGCCTATTTCATATGAAAGCCAATAAATGCCTTTGAACACCATTATTTTGTGGAATAACTTACAAATATATAAGTAAGCACATCCATTCCCTTACAGTGCTGAAGCTGCATCTAATAGCAGAGCTGATGGTGTTGGGGGTATTTATTAAAAGAGCTTCTGAGAAAACCTGTATTTTATTTAGGATAAATACTTGAGCTGCATTTTAAATATTGCAGGTTTCCTCAATGATATCTATTAGAAAGTGGCCATAGTACAAAACTGTAGGGCCTCAATTAAATATGAATAGTGACACTTCAATAGTTTTGCAACCTTGTTTTTGTTAAAGCTTGAAAGTAGAGTATTTAAATCTTTATTTTATATAAATTCTGTACTTTTGCTTCTAGATGAGTTTAAAGCTTTCTGACAGAACGAACTGTTTAAATTCTGGCATAAATGTTTAAACTTGTGGCTTTATAATAGCTTTAGATTCTGATAAAGGTTGTAAATTGGAAGAAATGTTTATTCTTGTATTGATCTGGACTTCAACGATTTCAGTGCAAATAAAACACAAAACTGCAAATGTTTGAAATCTGTAATGTAAACCAAAAATGCACAGCAGTGCAGTCGGCATTTGTAAAGAACTCAAGTCTTGTACCCAAAGTGTTAACCTGTTTTTGTTTCTCTCTCTAAAGATTTCAGGTTGACTTTGTTCAATTTGTTTTTGGCAGGAGTAGCAGGTGCTGGCCGACTGTTCACCAAAGAAGTGATTAGTACCATGGGCAGCATCAATGAACGTCCTATAATTTTTGCACTAAGTAATCCAACAACTAAAGCTGAATGCACTGCAGAGGAGGCCTACACTTTTACAGAGGTATCATGAACAATTGCTATCTATTCTTTACCTCCACCAAACTTTCAAACTCCACATGCCAAATATGGGCTCATAAATCAAGGTTCACAGAAAGGATTAAACCAACTTATGCCATCTGTAAATTTAAGTTGTTTATAATGAAATGATAGTTTGTGTGTATGTGTGTCTCAATTCAAATACCTGTTTTAAATTATATATCACCTCCCTTGAAAATTTTGAATAAGATTTGATTTTAAATGGTCCATTCTGTGTTCCGAGACCCCAATTTACCAGATGCATGATTCTCTGCCAGTTCAAGAGTAACACTGAAATAAAAACAGAAAATGCTGGAAACACACAGCAGGTCAGGCAGCATCTGTAGAGAGAGAAACAGAGTTAACGTTTCAGGTCGTTGACCCTTCGTCAGAACCTGATATGTTAACTCTGTTTCTCTCTCCACAGATGCTGCCTGATCTGCTGAGTGTTTCCACCATTTTCTGTTTTTATTTCAGATTTCCAGCATCTGCAGTATTTTGCTTTTGTATCAAGAGTAACACTGTTCTTTCTGTTTCTTGTTGGCCTTGTGCTGGTGCTGCTGTTCCCTTTTCTGGCAATCTGTATGGTGATTATTCTTTCTTCCCATTTCTATTGCTCTTCCATCAGCTTCCAACCCTCCATTCTCAGCCTCCAATTTCAACATTTCTAACTGGAACACCCTTTCCTGGTCTGTCGTCTATACCCTGATTGTGCTAACTCAATTTCTGCCTCTTTTGAACTGGTCAGCAATGGTCTACGTTTCTTATGTTTTGGGGTGTGCTTGTACTGCCCAATATCAAACTATATGATGGCATAATCCAGGATGTAGCAATAGTTCTCCCCCCTTGTGATCTGAACTGGATATTTGTGTCAAACACATGGTCCCATGTGCATGGCTCCAATCTTTTTGAAAGTGGGCTGAGCAAACACTTGGTAAGCGAAGCCAGATATGAAGCATGAAGTTGCTTTATTGTGCAGCAAGTGAACATACAGATCAATAGTTATGGTCAAACCCACTTAGTTCAATCAGTACAACTAGTCGTCTTGGAATACAAAATAATGAACACACCTACGTTTCCCCACGTCAGGGGGTCTTCTTGCTTGACTTAAATAAAATGTCTTAACTTCCCTCTTGCATTCCCTTACTAAAGCGATTTATCTCATTGATGTTTGTAAGATATTGTTGTGGCAAATTGGCTGCCACGTTTTCTGACTACACTTCAAAATTGCTTCACTTTGCTGTGAAACACTTTGGGACACTCTGAGGCTGTGAAAGGTGCTAAATAAGTGCAAGTTCTTTTGTCTTGCTTTCTTTATTTTCAACTTCTGAGTCTGGCAGAAGCTTGCTTTCTGTTTTCTGTTGTAGAAACCTGTCAGTGTATGTTTTTGCCTTTTTATCTCCCTCCGTTCATAACTGGGTAGGGGGGAGAGCATTTTTAATCACCTTTTCGTCTGGCTGTTGTGCAAATACACTTCTTCAAAAACCCCAACATTAAAATGTAACTTTTTTTTCCAAATCTTTTCTGTGGTCAGAAAAAAATCCCAAAACATGACTGGCACTTAGAGCAAAAGGTAAGTGGCAGAGTTGCCAGCAATTTAGATGGTCAATTTGCTTTGTTACTGATTTACTGTATATGTTTCACAGGGGAGGTGCCTTTTTGCCAGTGGCAGTCCATTTGATCCAGTGACTCTACCAGATGGACGTGTGTTTCAACCAGGACAGGGAAATAATGCCTACATCTTCCCTGGTTAGTGTGATGTGTTTGGCCCTATGCTTGTTGACATTGTTGACCTCTTCCTAGCCCTGGTACTGTGTTCATCCTTGTACTGTTGTTCACTTTTTCTCCGACTTTTAAAGCCCACTCTCATTTTCTCAGATAACTGCCTTTTTGTCCAACCTGCCCTTCCTTTCAAGGTCACTGAAAACATGGTAGCCACCCAACCACGTATTTGTGTCTCCCATCATTTCTTACTCCTTTAATTGGGTTTCTGCCTAGCCTGCAGAACAGAAATCACTCTGGTCAAACACAAGATCCTGTGCAACTGTGACTACTGCTCACTCAGCGTCCCTTCTCTTCATCCTTGATCCCACTGCTGCCTTCACAACTATTGACCATCCTATTCTCTGCCACTTCTTTTTGGCATTACATCTCAAAGCACCACCATGGCTTCTATCCCAATGCAGTTTCTCCTTCCTAGCTTACAAGGTCACCTCCAGTATATTCTGGAGCTCCATTCTTGGTCCCTTATTCATCTTTTAAACTTTGGAAATGTTATTTACAAATACATAGTTAGTTTCCATGTATAAGCCACTAATGTCCAATTGTGCTTCAGTCACCATTATTAACTGTAAATATGGCAATAGAAAGCCCTGGCAGCACAACTTCAAAAATAAAGGTTTTTTTTTTCTTTTGGCTAATAAATTCTTCATGAAGACATAGAAACATAGAAGATAGGAGCAGGAGTAGGCCATTCGGCCCCTCGAGCCTGCTCCGCCATTCAATGAGATCATGGCTGATCATCCAATTTCAGTACCCGGTCCCTGCTTTCTCCCCATACCCCTTGATCCCTTTAGCCTTAAGAAATATATCCAGCTCCTTCTTGAATATATTTAATGAATTGGCCCCTACTGCCTTCTGTGGTAGAGAATTCCACAGGTTCACCACTCTCTGGGTGAAGAAATTCCTCCTCATTTCTGTCCTAAATATCCTACCCCTTATCCTTAGACTGTGACCCCTGGTTCTGGACTCCCCGACCATCGGGAACATCCTTCCTGCATCTAGTCTGTCCAGTCCTGTCAGAATTTTATAAGTTTCAATGAGATCCCCTCTCATTCTTCTAAACTCCAGCGAGTACAAGCCCAATCGTCCCAATCTCTCCTCATACGTCATTCCTGCCATCCCAGGTATCAGCCTGGTGAATCTTCGCTGAACTCCTTCCATGGCAAGAACATCCTTCCTCAGATAAGGCGACCAAAACTGCACACAATACTCAGGGTGTGGTCTCACCAAGGCCCTGTACAACTGCAGCAAGACATCCTTGTTCCTGTACTCAAACCCTCTCGCTACGAAGGCCAACATACCATTTGACTTCTTAACCGCCTGCTGCACCTGCATGCTTACCTTCAGCGACTGGTGCACAAGGACACCCAGGTCTCGTTGCACTTCCCCTTCTCCCAATCTATTGCCATTCAGATAATAATCTGCCTTCCTGTTTTTGACACCAAAGTGGATAACCTCACATTTATCCACGTTATATTGCATCTGCCATGTTTTTGCCCAATCACCCAACCTATCCAAATCATCCTGGAGTTTCTCGGCATCCTCCTCACAGCACACACTCCCACCCAGCTTTGTGTCATCTGCAAATTTGGAGATATTACATCTAGTTCCCTTGTCTAGATCATTAATATATATTGTGAATAGCTGGGGTCCAAGGACCGATCCCTGCGGTACCCCACTAGTCTCTGCCTGCCACTCGGAAAAAGACCCGTTTATTCCAACTCTCTTTGCTTTCTGTCTGCCAACCAGTTCTCTATCCAAGTCAATACCTTGCCCCCAATCCCATGTGCCTTAACTTTACACGCTAATCTCTTATGCGGGGCCTTATCAAAAGCCTTCTGAAAGTCCAAATACACCACATCCACTGGTTCTCCCTTATCTATTTTACCAGTTACATCCTCAAAAAATTCCAGTAGATTAGTCAAGCACGATTTACCTTTTATAAATCCATGTTGACTTTGTCCGATCCTGTCACTGTTTTCCAAGTGCTCTGCTATTACATCTTTTATAATGGACTCTAGCATTTTCCCCACTGCTTCTAATTTGACGTTGATAAGCTGCTTACCCCAAATTTGGTACATCATAACTGCATTCTTTGACCTCAAAACATTGCCTGCTTATGCACCTAACCTTGCTGCTGCAACCTAAATCCACAGTATCATGACTTTGAGCATTAACTTGTCTAATTCTTGCTGGCCTTCCCAAACCATGTTTAATGAAGTTTGGGTGATTGATATCCATTGTCTAACTTGATTGAGTTCTTTGATAAAGTAACAGAGAGGGAGGTAGTGCAGTTGATGTGTATATGGACTTTCAAGTGGCATTCGATAAAGTACCACTTAATAGGCTTGTTAGCAAAATTGAAGTACATTATATTAAAGGGGTAGTGGTAGCATGGATATGAAATTGGCTAAGGGACAGAAAACATCGAGTAGTGGTGAACAGTTTTTTAGACTGGAGAGAAATGTGCAGTGGTGTCCCCCAGTGGTCGGTGTTGGGACCACTGCTCTTTTTGATATATATTAATGACCTGGACTTTGGTATACAGGGCATAATTTCAAAATTTGCAGCTGACACAAAACTCTGAAATGTAGTAAACAGTGAGGAGGATAGTAACAGACTTCAGGAGGACATAGACTGGTGAAATGGGCAGACACATGGCAGCTGAAATTTAACACAAGTGTGAAATAATGTATTTTTGTAGGAAGGATGAGGAGAGGGAATATAAACTAAATGGTACAATTTTAAACGGGGTGCAGGAACAGAGAGACCTAGGTGTGTATGTACACAAATCTTTGAAGGTGGCAGGACAAGTTGATGAGGCTGTTTTTTTTTTTTTTTTTAAAGCATACGGGATCCTTGGCTTTGTAAACCGAAGCATAAGAGTACAAAAGCAAATTTCTTTTGTTTCCTGCTGTAATTTCTTCCAAGCTTCTTGTTCCTCTAACTTAAGAATTGCCTTGGGCTCTGGTATGACATATGTTTTAATCATTCGATTAAGTCCCGTATATTAAGTGACCAGGTTTTCTCTTCGTGTGGTCTTGGTGGGTGTATATATTGGTGTCCTATCTGCGTAGGCATCTTTGGGTAAAAACAAAAGTTTGGCTGGGGAATGGGACAAGTCAGATCTTCGTATTCATATTTCTGTTCAGCTGTGGTGACACAAAATGTCCCGTTGTGCTACCCTTGTTTGGTGTATCCCCCTTGGGTGTACCTCAAGCGTGCAATTGGTGGTTTTCGTAAATCCGCACTCGGCTGTGTCTCCCTCGTTGCGGGGGGTGTGTGCACACCCATGTCCTTCCCTTGTGGTGGCACCTGTCCATTACCACCCCACTTAAGGTTCCATTCTTCTGGTTATTATCTTCATCCCTTTCCCAAATTGCCTTGGTAGGGACCATCATGATATTTAACCCAACTCTCCCTTTGTACCTCTCCTATATTAATCACGTCATATAGGGGCTGTCCCTCTTCTGGGAGTTGTGGGATGGCCAGTACAAAGCCAATCACCTTAGTCCATGGGGTCAGACAATTGCCTGCCCTGTATACTTGTCCCATTTTACGCCCTCGGCATAGGCTTTTATTTGTGTCAATTCAAGGTTCCAGATCCTTATTAGTAATCCAATCAGGGATCTGTCCATTATTTATTTGCTTCATCTTATGCTGAGCATTCGACAATAGCCATGAGCCATACATGGCACACACCAATTCCTTATGGGTTTGGCGTGATGCATTGTTGATCTGATCAATAATTGTATTAATTGTTTTTGCATGGGGGGCCACTATCTCTTCCACCCCCAACAATTGTTTTGCTGTTTGTTTTCCTGCCAGCACCGCTTGTTGGCTATTTTTAGTGGCTTGTTTTAGTAACTTCTTTATTTTTGCTTGTAGTTCTTCTACTCCTTCACTTACTCCTTCTATGTCAAAACTGTTAACTGTTGCTAACCCGGCCGCATACCCTGCTCTGGCCATTTCCAATACTCCCCGTTTCTTACGTCTCTAAGCTAGATTTCCCTTGTGGACCCTCTAATTGTTTCATCCACAGGGAGTCCCGTAATCGTTTGGTATAATCATCACACATCGCGGGCATAGTAAAAGTACTCCTATTGTTAGCAAGTTTAATGATTCTATGTGCTACGCTAAAATACACCTTGTCCTGTGTTTTCCTTATCACTAATCCCCCTTTTGCTCCCTTCTTCATTGACTGGCAAGTTGATGGGGTTGTAGTCAGTTGCGGGGTGGTTATAGTTGGTGTGCTGGCATATACCGTCGGGCGCACAGCGGGAATTGTCCGAGTACAGGTGCACAACGTCGTCTGTTCTTGTTTGCAATATAACGCGGACGCTTTGTTGTCATCGCTTCCTGAGACGTTATCAGTACAGTTTCCACTGTCTATGTTAGTATCACTACATGTCCATCCACAAGATTACTCTTTACACCCATACTGTTGGGGGCAACGATTGGTTATGCATCGTTGTTTAGTACTGTTTTCCGGACGTGTTCCATCTGAAGCAGTGTCAATGGCGTCTGTGAGGCTGAAAGACATCAGGCATAAGCACCCCAGAAGGGTGATTATTGGGATCTTAATTTTCTCGTTGGGTGCACCTTCTCTGTTGGTTGGAACAGATATGTGTGGTTTTAGTAATAAAAGGTTTTACCTGTTGCTGGTGCTCACCTTGACTACCTGTTGGTTTTTGCAAACAAACACATGTATCATTAGTCATTACAGTGGATTAGGATTACTCATCAGTTCTATCGGTTCAAAATGCTGTACATCTGATTCGTTTCTTGGTCTGTGGCTCTGTTCCCAGACATATTTGAAGACACAGACTATGGCATATAGCATTACCATTACGCAGAGCCCTATCATTGATATATATATAAGATCCTTCTCCCATTCCTGATATCTTCGAGCATATTCCTCACTTTTTTCAAGAGGCACTATCTGTGGTCTACTCATTGGCCTTTTTGTATACGTTTAACTGAGTCCAGTGTTTCCACCTTCCTTTACCTGTTCCAGACTCATCTATACAAGCGCACGTGTCACTGTTCATTAATACCTCGTAGGGTCCTGACCATCTGGGTGCTAACCCTGGTTTAGCTGGTATTATTTTTGCCATCACCTTGCTACCTATTGCTGGGACCTCCTTCCGGCCATCCCGTGTATCCTGTTCTAGATCCCGTATAATCTGTTGGTCTTTGGCCTCATGTCTTAGAGCGTGTAATTGTGTACACAATTGTTTAATAAATCTCCTGATCCTGTCTTTCAGGGGTCCTACATCTTCGTCCTCCGGTAATGACTCCCCTGGTAGTGTCATTGCTCGTCCGGTCATCAGTTCAAATGGTGTCAGCCCCGTAGTTCTATTTGGGGTTGCCCTAAGTCTCATCAGTATACTCTGGAGTAATTCCGCCCATCCTTTCCCTGTGTCCTCTATTGCCTTAGCTAAGAATAGTTTCAACGTCCAGTTCATCCTTTCTACCATCCCTGAACTCTGAGGGTAGTATGGTATGTGAAACCTTTGATACCTAATAAGGCACATGTCTCTTATGACCTTTCCCGTGAAATGCGTCCCCTTGTCTGAATCAATTTGTACCGGGACCCCCCCCATCGTGGTACTACTTCTTCTGCCATTATTCGTGCCACTGTTGTAGCTGTACAATCTCTAGTGGCAAATGCTTCAACCCATCTAGTAAATTGATCTATTATTACCAAACAATAAGTTTTTCCCTTTGATTTTGGTAAGGGTCCAGTAAAGTCTATCTGCAACTTCTCCCATGGGCCTCTTGGTCTCGGCTGATGTCCCCACTTTACCGTGACAGGTTTCCCTATGTTATACCGTGCACATATGTGGCAGTGCTTACAGAATCTGCCCACAGCTTGGTCCATTCCGGGCCACCACCAGCATCGCTGGAGGTTGTTTAACATATTGGATATACCTGTGTGTTGTCTGCCATGGTACAATTAAATTAATTCTTGTTGTATACAGCTTGGTGTATGTGATAAAAATGATAACTTCTGGGAAGTTATGTCATCACTTCCTGTGAACTATGAACTATGAACTATGTACATACCTCACTTCCTGTCATATGTCACTTCCTGTTGGACTGGTATAAATACTGGTCTGTTCAGTATTGTAAGAGGCTTCTACCAGAGGCATGGTAAAGACCTCTCTTGTGTATATAGTGTGTTTATAAGTTACTTAAAGCTTACTTTAAAGTTACTTGATGGTAAGTCTCCTTTTTCTTACATCAATTTAAGTAACTTAGTATTTACACTGACAAATACTAGACCTTCAGACAAACTCGGAAGTTAAGGATCCAGGGAACCACCCATCATGGAGAAAATCCTTAGACCTATTCGTCTGGACTTGGACCCGAATACACCAGCAGCTGGCAGGGTATGGAAGCATTGGTATCGTACTTTTGAGAATTTTCTGGATGAATGTAAAGCGGATGCTCCTGCTAAATTGAAGATACTTGTCAATTATGTGACCCCAAAAGTGTTCGAATATGTTGATGAATGGGATAATTACGAAGAGGTGATTCGGGCACTTAAGAAACTGTATGCGAAGACCCCAAATGAGGTCTATGCTAGACATCTACTGGCCACAGCCCGACAAGGGCCAGGGGAATCAATTGACGAATTCCTGCAAGAACTTCGCAGGCTCAGCGTAGATTGTAACTTTCAGGCAGCCTCAGCTGAGCTGTACCACCAAGAAATGATTCGTGATGCTTTCATCTGCGGGATTGCCTCTCCATTTATACGCCAGCGTCTACTAGAAAGTAAAACACTTGAGCTCCAAAAAGCTTTTGACCTAGCTTGTTCACTGGATTTGGCAAAGAGAAATGCAGACCTCTATCAGCTGCCCAGATCTCGATCTGCTGCTGTAGCTGCAACCAGACAATTCAAGCGGTCTCAGGTGAACCCTATCATGGGGGAATCTAATTCTGCTAATTCTGATGAAGAAGAGGAGGACGACCCCACTTTAGCAGCCTCTTGGCAATCTAGGAAGGAATGCTTCTTTTGTGGAGATGCTTTTCACCCTAGGAAAACCTGCCCTGCTCGCAATGCAATCTGCAGTTATTGCGGGAAAAAAGGACACTTTGCTAAAGTTTGCCTATCAAGGGCCTCTACGAGGGCCAATCCAGCTAAGGCCTACCGAATTGCCCCAATTAGGGCCTATCAAGATGCTCCAGCTAGGACCTATCAAGCTTCCTCTCGAGCTCTCCCGAAGAAGCACACCGAGAGTTTTAGCCACTCTCTGTGCAACGACACCAATTACAGCTGCTTGCCCACAGAACCTGTCTCATGCAGCCACAAAAATTTCAATTAAAGGGCATACCTTAGATGCCTTAATTGACTCAGGAAGTACTGATAGTTTCATTAAGGAACAGATTGTTGCGAAATTGAAACTACATGTCTTCCCATCGGACCAGGCAATTGCGATGGCCCAGTCATCACTTAATACCAGAATCTCCGGCTTTTGTGTTGTTGATATGACACTTCATGGTCATATGTATCCCTCCACCTGACTTTCGGTGCTCAAGGACTTATGTAGTGATCTCCTCTTAGGGCTGGACTTCCAAAAACAGCATAAGAAACTCACCATTGAGTTTGGTGGATCCAAACCCGGACTTACTATTTCTAATATACCGTCTAAATTACCATTTTGTGCATTATCAGCAGCTTCACTTGATGAACCCTCATTATTTGCCAGTATTCCGCCTCAATGCCAACCGATAATAACGAAATCGCGGCGCTTTAATCAGGAAGACCAATCTTTTATTGCGGCTGAAATCTCTCGACTTCTAGCAGAGGATATCATTGAACCATGTTCGTCGCCCTGGCGGGCTCAAGTCGTCATTGTCAAGAACCCTCTAAAACCTCACAAACAGCGACTATGCATCGATTATTCGCAAACCATCAATCAATATACCGACTTGGACGCCTACCCATTGCCACGCATTGATGATATGGTTAATAAACTGGCCGAATACAAGGTGTTCTCAACTTACGATTTAAAAAGTGCCTATCATCAGTTACCCTTGAAGGTCTCAGATAAGCAGTACACAGCCTTTGAGGCTAATGGACGGCTGTACCAATTTCGTCGCCTCCCATTCGGGGTTACTAATGGAGTGGCTGTCTTTCAACGGGCAATGGATGGCCTGGTTAAGCAGGAAAACCTAAGGGACACTTTTCCCTATCTTGATAACATTACCATTGCAGGTCACGATCAACAGGAACACGACTCCAACCTCCAAAAATTTCGGGATGCCCTCCATCGCCGTAATTTGACCCTGAATGAATCCAAATCTGTTGAGTCGCAACCGACCATCAACATCCTTGGCTACTGCGTAGGCAATGGTATCATTAAGCCAGACCCAGAAAGACTTCGCCCGCTCCAAGAGCTCCCGTCACCTAAGAATCCGGCTTCTTTACGTCGGGCTCTCGGTCTGTTTGCATACTACGCTAAATGGATTCCTCATTTTTCGGACAAAATCCAACCCTTGCTGCATGCTAGATCATTTCCACTGGGAACAGCGGCTGTTGCAGCCTTTAACCTTCTCAAAAAACAGTTGGAGAAAGCGGCTCTTCACTCCATTGATGAGAATCTCCCTTTCGTGGTTGAATGTGATGCCTCGGAGGTGGCGATCTCGGCTACTCTGAATCAGGAAGGTCGTCCTGTAGCATTTATGTCCAGGACCTTACAAGGTGCCGAGCTACATTATCCTCCGGTTGAGAAAGAAGCCACAGCCATCATAGAGGCAGTACGGAAGTGGAACCATTTTCTAGCTCGCCAGCACTTTACATTGATCACGGACCAACGATCAGTCGCCTTCATGCTCGATAATCGAAAACGAACCAAAATTAAGAATAATAAAATACAACTTTGGAGGATGGAACTGGCCTCTTTTGGTTATACCATTCTCTATCGGCCTGGCAAGGAGAATGTGGCCCCGGACACCCTCACACGGGCATTCTGCTCCACTATGTCATCCTCCACTCTCATGGATGTCCACAACGGTTTGTGTCATCCTGGCGTTACGCGCATGCTACATTTCGTACGATCACGGAATCTCCCTTTTTCCACTGGAGATGTAAAGAAAATATGCTCAGAATGCCGGCTTTGTGCGGAATTAAAACCTCAGTTCTTCCGCCCCTCAGATGGTATACTCATACACTCAACCCAACCGATGCAACGACTTAGCATCGATTTTAAGGGCCCAGTGCCCTCTTCAACTCGGAACACATATTTGCTCACCATGATTGACGAATATTCACATTTTCCGTTTGCCTTCCCCTGCTCCAATATGCTGGCGTCCACAGTAATCTGCTGCCTTGAGCAGGTATTTTCTCTCTGTGGCATGCCGGCTTATATTCACTCAGATCGGGGTCCATCCTTTATGTCAAGGGAACTCAAGGACTACCTCTCAGAACGGGGAATTGCTACAAGCAAAACAACACCATACCATCCCATCGGAAATGGGCAGGTAGAGAGGTATAACGGTATCATCTGGAATTCCGTACGTCTCGCTTTAAGATCTCGGGGCCTACCAGACCAGCAATGGGAAACAGTGCTTCCGGATGCATTGCACTCTATACGGTCCCTGCTTTCTACAGCCACAAATACTACACCTCATGAGCGGTTCTTTGGATTCCAGCGTCGCTCATCTCATGGGACATCACTCCCGTCATGGCTAACTACTCCTGGACCTGTATTACTCCGAAGATACGTTCGGACGTCTAAAAATGACCCTCTTGTAGACGAGGTCGAACTAACCGATGCCAACCCCACCTATGCAAACATACGATATTCCGACGGCCGAGAATCTACCGTATCATTACGGGATCTGGCTCCCTGCCCACCAGGACCTAGTGGGACATCGGGTGATGGCATTTCACCAGGAAACTCTTGGGACCTATCGGGTACCCCTCTCCAGGATCCTGATCGGACACCAACTAGCTTGGTGCCGGTAGAACCCCGTGCTAAAGGTTGCGACCCTCCCAGTACCGCGCATGAAAGTACTGATCCGCCACAGACCAGCTCTGCACCTCCCTCTGAACAGAGGCAGTCCGACTTTGAACCTATTGGGGCTCGTACTCGAAGCCATGATCTCCCCGACCCTTCACAGGGCAATCCAGGCCACACCGACTCTGACCAATGGCCAACCGCATGTAAGCGGACCAGCGACCCTCTACGACGGGAATCCAAACGGGTGCGACTCTTCCTTGTTCGGCGGCTGCGGACCAAAAGGTAGACCACAGCCTCCTAATCCTGCAGGAGGGAAGAATGTGATAAAAATGATAACTTCCGGGAAGTTATGTCATCACTTCCTGTGAACTATGAACTATGAACTGTGTACATACCTCACTTCCTGTCATATGTCACTTCCTGTTGGACTGGTATAAATACTGGTCTGTTCAGTATTGTAAGAGGCTTCTACCAGAGGCATGGTAAAGACCTCTCTTGTGTATATAGTGTGTTTATAAGTTACTTAAAGCTTACTTTAAAGTTACTTGATGGTAAGTCTCCTTTTTCTTACATCAGTGTACATATTTGCTGCTCTTTCCTCCATATTCCCCCCGCCCTTTCTCTTGCACCTCTTCGTTCCCACAGCTGCTTCTCCTGGGAGACTTCCTTATGTAATTTGGATTTGTCTATATTCTCTGGCAATGCAGTAATAGCAGCTATGTTTCGGGCTCTGTTTCAATCTTGTTTACCGCTGCAATCTGTTGCTCTACCACCTTTTCTGGCTGCACAATCTGCGGCTCTATTTCCCTTTTCTGTGGGGGAATTCCCCCGCTGATGGGCCTTTACCTTTTTACTACCGCTGTTTCAGTGGGTAACCCTGAGGCGGCTACCAATTTCTTTACTAAGTCCTCATGCTGTATGCGTTTGCCCCCCCCACCCCCCCCCCCCCCCCCCCCCCCCCCGCCAAAGGTGATGTACCCCCTTCTATCCCAGGTTGCCATATAATCATGCACTATGCCAAAAGCATAGCGGCTATCGGTATAGATGTTCACCCGTTTCCTTCTGCCAATTTTAATGCCTCTGTCAATGCCGTTAACTCGGCAACTTGTGCTGAACTATCCCCTGGTAATCTTCCTTCCCTCTGGACGGTGCCGTCTCCCGTTACCATGGCCCAACCTGTTCGTGGTGTTTCGTTAACATATTTACGGGACCCGTCCACATATAGCTCTAAGTCTGCTTCCGTCAAAGGTAATTCCCTGATCTTGCCTAGATACTCTAATTCCTCTTCACTGGTGCAACAGTGTTCCTCTCCTTCCATTCCCATCATAGATGTGGGGTTCTGGCTCACATCTCTAACTATCTGTATAGATTTATCTTTGGGTAACAGGACAGCGTTCCAAGCAGCCTTCCGACTGTTTGAGATGGTTTTTAATCGTCCGATGTTTAACAATTCTACTAAGGTGTGTTGTGTATGTAGCACAATATCCCCCGTCATTACTACAGGTTCACTCACTTTTACTGACCACCGTGCACAATCGATCGCGGCAACGCATCTTGGCATGCCGGCCACTATTGGAGATCTTCGTGTCGAATAGTAGACTACGGGTCTCATGTAATCCCCATGCTTTTGTGCCACCACTGCACTGTAATGTCCCCCATGATTGTGACAGAAGATATGATATGGCCTCCCCATGTCGGGTAATCCCCAGGCTGGTGCGGCAGTCAGTGCTTGTTTTAGTTTAGTAAAGGCTTCTGCCTGTAAATCTGTCCATTCAATGGGTTCCTCTGCAGCTTTTCCCCCTTTGGTCAATTCATACAAGGGTGCAACTAGTTGTGAGAACTCTTCAATAACATTTCTGCTGTAATTAAATAGTCCCAGGACTTGTCGCACTCCCCTTACATTTACAGGTTTGGGCATATCGTTTATGGCCCATTTTCGATCCTCTGGCATGGCTCTCTTGTCCATGCTGATATTATAGCCCAGATAGGTTACCTCTGATTTCCTTACTTGAGCTTTGGTGGGGTTTACTTTAAATCCTGCATCCCAGAGTGCTTTCAGAATTTTGGACTGCTTTAACATGCCCCTGAGTGTTCTTGGAAGCTATCAGTAGATCGTCGACATACTGCAACACAGTACTGCCGTCCTCCTCTAATTCTACTTCCTCCAGGGCCTTGGCCATGTGTCGGTGGAATATAGCTGGACTATTATGGAACCCTTGGGGGAACCCTCGTCTAAGTACAGGAAACTTTCGATTTACCGGCACCTAAATAACCGGAAATCTCGGTTAACCGGCAAAATTCAGGAGTAGGTTCGGGTAACTTTTTTATTTTTTTTACTCCATTTGTTGCTGTGCAAGGGTGTGGCTGCAGCTGTTGCTAAGCTACAGAGACGCTTGCAACTTGTGCCCGTTGTTCTGAAGCTGTTGCTAAGCAACAGGGTTTGTTGCTCTCCGTATCTTTTACTATAGCGTTCGGTTATCTGGAATTTTTGATGAACCGGCACCACATTGGTCCTATCTGTGCCGGATAAAAAAAAGTTTCCTGTATATTGTTTCCCATCTAGTGTGAAAGCAAATTTCTCTTGCGATTCTTTGTCCAATGGTATGGACCAGAATCTATTTGCAATACAGGAAACTTCGCGATATCCGGCACCGACGGGACCGAGCTGCTGCCGATCTATCAAAACTTCCGGATAGACCAGCGCTAATGTTGAAGGATACGGAGGTTTTCATCTCCATATCTGACAACAAACACTGTTGCTTAGCAACAGCTTGTAAACACTCGGCCTGTACCTTGGAAGTGTCTCTGAAGCTGTTGCTAAGCTACAGAGATGCTTTCCAGAGCCTGACTGTTTATAAAAAAAAAATTTAAAAAAATTTAAATGCTAGGAGAAGAAAAAAAACCTAACCAAAACGGCTGCTGATTTCTGCCGTTAGATCGAGGTTTCCGGACATACAACTTCCGGATAAACCAAAGTTTCCTGTATCTAGTACTGTAAAAATTTTGTGTTCTGGTTTTAGCCCATTAAAAATTGTAGCAGGGCTTGTTACTATCGGGTATTCCTTTGGGGTCACCTTATTTAGTGCCGTATAATCAATTGTCAGTCGATATGATGCGTCTGGTTTCTTTACTGGCCATACCGGGGAATTCGTTTCGGAATTCGTTTGGGATATAGTTTCTCGTAAGATTCCCTGCTTGGTTAATTCCAACACTATGCCCCGTACTGCTGCTTTGGCTTCCTCCTTTAAAGGATATTGTTTATGTGGGCGATGCATTAGTCCCGGTATTTTTACTGGGGGGGGGGGGGGGGTGGGGTTTGGACTAATCCACAATCTTGTTTATGCGTTGCCCACACCCCAATATACTTTCTGCATGGGATCGCCCATAGTCCCTTCTTATCCCATCCTGGGTCTATAATCTTAATTGTTCCTACCTAATTTGTTTTGTTTCCTGGGGCCGTTTGTTGGTTTGACTTATGATCCAGTGGCTAGATCACTTTATTTGCTTTAGGGTCGATTAAAGCTCCTACTTCCTGCAGTAAGTCTATCCTAGGATTGTTCCTTCAGTATTCTTGCATACCCATAAATGTGTAGGTATTATTATACATCCAATTTCTAATAGAATTGTTTCACTCTTATAAGCCTTAAATCTTCTACCACCTATTCCCGTCACATTAATCAAAAGTTTAGTTCGGGGCAAGGGCAAATCTGTCAGAGAGATTGAGGCTCCTGTGCCTATCAACATTTTGCACTGCCGGCCCCCTACCAGTGTGTCAACAAACATTCTGGGGTTTTCCCCGAGGGCCACTACCTGTCATTTAATATTCAATTTCTTCTTCTTTTCTCTCAGTTGTCTCATGGTACATACATCGTCTCCTTCTCCGTCATCTGAGTCATACCCATATCGCCTCTCATCTCGGGCATTTCTCCTGTTCCTATATTCTCTATCTTCCCTGTCCCTTCGGCGTTGCCTCTCTCTCTATCTTTCTCCTCCTGTTCTTCTTTCTCCTCCCTCATCCATTTTTTAAAATCTTCCTTTCCCAAATTTCCTCCGGGCTGTCCTCTTTGGAGCCCCCCCCCCCCTTGTTTCGGCCCCTGTCCTTCTTTTCCTCCTCCTTTATTCCAACAGTCTACTTTTTTTATGCCCTGGCTTGTTACAATTATAACAAGCCGGTCTTGGGTTTGGCGCTGGTCAGGCCTCTTCTCCCTGCTTCTGCTTGCATTCTTCAGCGAAATGTCCCTCTTCCCCGCAAGTATAGCAGCTTGCTATCCCTACAGCTTCCTCTTGTTCCACCAACTCTTTGGCAGCAGCTATCTTAGCCTTTTGCATATTATCCACTTTGGTTGCCCACCTGATTAAATCTTCATAATTATTCATTGTAACGATTCCCAATCATATGGCTGCCTGATGTGCGGAACCTAATCCGGCTTTAAGCGATTGTAAAAAACACTGATTATCCTTTGTGGGGTTAATAATGCCTGAACATTCCACGAATCTTCCCCACTTCCGTTTGCTGTAGTCTACGGCAGATTCTCCCTTGTCTTGAGTTATATTAGTTATGGCTGCCCAGTTTACTGGAGCTCGTCCCATCACACTCTCCACTGCAAGTTTAAAGGCGTCATAGTCAATTTGCGACTGGTTGTACGTAATATTTAACGTCTGACACCAGGCTTCATCTTTAAAATTCTGATCTAATTGTTCCCAATGATCGTCCAGAATTTTTGCTCGCACTAACTGATCCACATCTTTATTGTGCAGATTGTGACTTATTCTTAATTCCCTAATTTTTTGCCAAAACGGGTAGTTATTTTCTCGTACCTGTAATTGGGGTAATTTATCCACCAACATTTGTCTCTAATGGTTTAAAAGGTTGATACGTAGTTCGAATCACTTGGGCCCTTGCGGAATTGCGGGTGGCACGTTGCCCGGGAACCGCAGGTGTTCCGGGAATTACTTCAGTTTTTATTGGGGCCACTTTTACACTTCGGTGTATCAGATGGTAAGGTGGTGGGAGATTATTTTCTTCTGGCCAGGGCAGTGGCTCCGGCCAGTCCCCCCCTCTATTGTATTCTGCTGTTTCCTTTTCTAACCCACCCCCATCTATATTACCATCTCCTGATAATTTTGGGTATAAGGGCGTACTGCTGGAGTTGGCTGCCGCCACCAGTTATCCCTTCCCCCTTTGGGAGCTGTTACTTCTTTCTCTTCCCTTTCTTCCCCTTCCTTCTGTTTCAACTCCTTACATTGTTTCTGGTAACAAGCTAAGTTTACCATTCCCCCTTTCCTCTCTTTATCTTTGGTTTGTCCCCTCCACCAAGCCCTTTGACTCTGCACTGTCTTCGGGATCCCATCCTTTCTTTTTCATAGTTTCAATGAGTTTCTGATTTTTGTCCGCTAAATAGCGGGTGACGGAGTCGGGATCTCCCCAAGGGGATGGTCCCTTCTCCTTTGTGTTTGAGCCTTTCTTTGACATTCTGGGTTTCTACCTTCCGTGGGTAGTTTCCCTTCTGTCCATTCTTCTAAGAATTCTTATTTTTACTTCACGCGTATTTATAGGGTTTTGCCGCCTTCCTGGCTTTGAGGATTTTGACGCCTTCGCGCCACTTCCTCGAGTCTGTCTTTTTAGTTCTTTTAATCTCAGCCTTACCCAATCTCACAGTATGTTCTGAGCTTTCTAATTTATGGGTGGTAAATTAAAACTTACTCGCCCTCTCTAGCTCAACGTTCCCGTGGACCAGCAAGGGTCTGTGATCCTGCCGACCACCAGTTGATGTAAGCCAAAAGCAGACCAAGTGATATACAAGGTCGACGCTTAGTTGGGTACAGATGACAGACTTCAAGTGATGGTTCAAAACGATCCTTTAATTTTCACAGTCCTGGGGAGAACCTTCTGAGACCCTTCTCAGATTCGACTCCACCGATACCTTGGTTATGTTTACATTTATACACACAAATTGCATCCCGCCCTCAGGACGGGTGCAAAGCTATCAACGTCTGAATGACAAATATAAAGCACGACATTAATCACATTTCGGTTATCAGTTGGTTCCGGGACCGCCTGTGACTGCGGCTTTGGTTTAGTCAACAACTGCCCTTTGTCTCTGGCCCGATGATTTGTTCAGTAACATGTTTTCTTAAGATAACAGTTCCTGTTCTCGTAACAAGCTCAAGTTACTTCTTTTGTACAAGCAGGTAGATTGTGATTAGTTCCAATCAACCCTGTCTAGACAGCCATTTTAGTTTTGTACATTGCAAACTTCCTTTAACCTTGTCTTTCATGTCGTTTCTCAACTTTTTGATAGTGGTTAAACATATACAACCTTTTGCAACTACGGAGCGGGCGTCTGACATTTTGATCAATTTACTACCTCCTGTTAACGTAATACACATGAACTAAACCTTAAACACATTTTAGTTACTTCAGTTATTGTAAGATTAGAATCACAGGCCACACACATTACTCAAAGGGTTTTAGGAGTTGCAAGGCTTTTATTAAAGAGCTACAGTTTTAAAGCACAATTGGATATTACATATGGTTTAAGCTAAGTATAATAGACGTACAACCCATGACGGTAGAGAGCAATCTACGACTCCCGAATCGGAATGCCACGACCGGACGAATGGGGAGGCAGTATGGTGGTCTCGGATTGGGTGGATTCCTGCAGTCTGCTGCAGCGGTCACTTCTGTTGGGTCATCCCTCGAGCTGTTGGAGGTGTTAGGCCGTCAGCCACGTCAGAGGCTAAACTTGACCAAGATGTTAGGCCGTAGCCACCTCAGGGAAGCCTTCGCCCCTGACTGCCTGACTTCCCCTCTCGGTCGTCTATATTTATAGTTATTTCGGTGGGCTGGTAATCACCTGGTGTCAATCATTTGATCCCCATCCTATTGTCCAAATGTGAAGCGGGAAGGCATCCCTCACCGTCCCTTTCTGCATGGCTGACGAGGCCTCCCTCTTTCTGAGGAATGTTTTGTTATGTTTCTTTAAGGACATTTTATGACTTTTCGGCTCCATTTTTGTCTATTATCCCACCACCCTGTGTTTTGCATTTTACAATTCCCTTATCACTTCTATTTGTCTTTTGATGCTTGTTATTCGATCTTGCTGGCATTTCTGCTATCTGTTCCTGGCTGCATGTTGTCAGTCTCTGTTCTAAGAATTAAAACCCATCTTTGAATCTAACAGCTATTTATTACATTATGCTAAACCTGTATAAATCACTGGTTAGGCCCCACCTGGAGTATTGTCCAATTCTAGGCACCACACTAGAGAGGGCACAGAAGAGATTTACTAGAATAGTACCAGAGATTGGTTATAGCACATAAGAAGGCCATTCGGCCTGTCGAGCCCGTGCTGGCTCTCTGCAAGAGCACTTCAGCTAGTCCCACTTCCCTGCCCTTTCCCCGTAGCCCTGCAAATTTCTTCCCTTCAGATACTTATCCAACTCCATTTTGAAAGCTGTGATTGAACCTGCCTCCACCACCCTTTCAGGCAGTGTATTCCAGATCTTAACCACTCGCTGCGTAAAAAAGTTTTTTCTTATGTCGCCTTTGGTTCTTTTGCCAATCACCTTAAATCTGTGTCCTCTGGTTCTCGACCCTTCTGCCAATGGGAACAGTTTCCCTCTATCTACTCTGTCCAAACCCCTCATGATTTTGAACACCTCTATCAAATCTCCTCTCAATCTTCTCTGCTCCAAGAAGAACAACCCCAGCTTCTCCAGTCTATCAAGGTAACTGAAGTCCCTCATTCCTGGAATCATTCTCGTAAATCTTTTCTGCACCCTCTCTAAGGCCTTCACATCCTTCCTAAAGTGTGGTGCCCAGAATTGGACACAGTACTCCAGTTGTGGCCGAACCAGTGTTTTATACAGGTTCTTCATAATTTTCACACTTTTGTACTCTATACCTCTATTCATGAAGTACAGGATTCCATAAGCCTTTTTAACTGCTTTCTCAACCTGCCCTGTCACCTTCAACGATTTGTGCACACATACCCCCCAGGTCTCTCTTCATGCACCCCCTTCAGGATTGTACCATTTAATTTATATGTCCTCTCCTCATTCTTTCTACCAAAATGTATCACTTCACACTTTTTTGCGTTAAATTTCATCTGCCACGTGTCCGCCCATTTCACCAGCCTGTCTGTCTTCCTGAAGTCTATCACTCTCCTCCTCACTGTTCACTATACTTCCAAGTTTTGTCTCATCTGCACATTTTAAAATTGTGCCCTGTACACCCATATCCAAGTCATTAATATATATCAAGAAAAGCAGGATGTGGGACTTCAGCTACATGGAGAGACTAGAGATGCTGAAATAAAAACAGAAAATTCTGGCGACAGGCAGCATCTGTGAAGAGAGAAACAGAGTTAACGTTTCAGGTCGAAGACCTTTTGTCAGAACTGGAAAAAAGCAGGAAATGGAACAGATTTTAAAGCAAGTTTAGGGGCTGGGAAATGGGGGAGGGGATGAAAGAACAAAAGGAAAGGTCTGTGATAGGATAAAAGGCAGGAGAATTAAAGAGACATTGAGATATTCAAGGCAAAAGGAGATGGTAATGGGACAGGTTAAGAAACAAAGGATGGCTCTAGATGAAGTGTGAATTGCGCTGGCAGAATGAAAGACAGCTGCCATGTCAGAGAGAAGAACAAAAGGCACAATCAAAAAGTGTGGATAAAAATATATATATGATGATAGGGGCCGAGGTTATGATCTGAAATCGTTGAACTCTGTGTTGAGTCCAGAGGGCTGTAAAGTGTCTAATCGAAAGATGAGTTGCTGTTCCGCGAGCTTATGCTGAGCTTCCCTGGAACAATGCAAGAGGCCAAGGACGGTGAGTTCTGAGTGGGAGTTGTGCGAAGAATTAAAGTGACAAGCGACCGGAAGCTCGGGGTCACCCTTACAGACTGAATGGAGGTGTTCCGCAAAGCGGTCACCCAATCTGCATTTGGTCTCCCCAGTGTAGAGGAGACCACATCGTGAGCAGCGAATACTGTATACTAAATTGCAAGAAGTACAAGTAAATCACTGTTTCACCTGGAAGGGGTGTTTGGGGCCCTGGACAGTGGGAAGGGGGGAGGTATAAGGGCATGTGTTGCATCTCCTGAGTTTGCATGGGCAGGTGCTGGGGGTGATAGAGGAGTGGACTAGAGTGTCACGGAGGGAGCGGTCCCTACGGAATGCTGAAAGGGGAGGTGAGGGGAAGATGTGTTTGGTGGTGGGATCACACTGGAGGAGCTGAGGTTGTTCCATATGGGGCAGAGAAGGTTATGGAGAATAAAAACAGAAAATGCTGGAAATACTCAGCAGGTCAGGCAGCATCTGTGGAGAGAGAAACAGAGTTAACGTGTCAGGTTAATGACCTTTCGTCAGAAGGTTATGGAGAGATTTAATAGAGGTATTCAAAATCATGAAGGGTTTTAATAGAGTAAATAAGGAGAAACTGTTTCCAGTGGGAGAAGGGTCGGTAACCAGAGGACACAGATGTAAGGTAATTGGCAAAAGAACCAGAGGTGAGATGAGACTTTTTTTACACAGCGAATTATTATGATCTGGAATACAGTGCCTGAAAGGGTGGTGGAAGCAGATTCAATAATAACTTTTCAAAAGGGAATTGGATAAATAGTTGAAGGGGAAAAATTTGTAGGACTATTGGGGGGGAAAAGGCAGGGGACTAATTGGATAGCTCTTTCAAAGAGCTGGCACTGACATGATGGACTGAATGGCCTCCTTTTGTGTTGTAGCTTTCTATGATTCTATGTTCTTTCCCGTATAAAGTCTTGCATACCCATCAACCCTGTCTTTGTCGAGATCCTATTGTCCCTGTCTACCAACAAATCAACGTAAAGATCTTTGTCCTGGATTTAAAATCTCACCGTCTTGTCTGAGAGATCTTCTGTTAATTTGTCTGTGTCTGCGCCTTGTACTTTTGAGAATAAATGACTGCTTGTTGCCCATTGTCTTCAATCATTCAGTCAACACGCCCCTGCACTCTGAAATTCTCTCCCTAAACCACTTCACCTCGCTACCTCCCTCTCTGCATTCAAATACCTCCTAAAGCTCTTTTCAGATTATACCTTCAAACTTACCTTCACCCACCACAAATATCTTTTCTTTTCCTCCCTTTAGTGTCTGCTTTACTACCTCAAATGCTTATAGATGTTATTTTTGCATGTGGAGAGTTACGTACATGGTTGTTTGGCCTCATTTATAGCCTATTTTTCATCACCATTTTGGGGTTCTTCTCTCATCAGGGATTTGCTTTGCTTACAGGTGTATCGAGGAGTGGGTCTAAAAGGAAACTTAAAATTAGCAAGCGAGTTCTGTTAAGATTTTTTTAAGTCTGTTTATAAACTAGGAATTGCAGCCCTCTGACATAAAAGTGAAGCTAGCAGTAATTCATACATATTTTAGGGAATTCTTTTCTGTAATGGAAACCTTTTTAATTAAAATTTAGATGTCAGGAATTATTGTCTAACTCAACGATTACTGGTTACGTGGCTCGGATTAAGCATAAGAAAATAGATTTTTTAATGAAGTGTACTGTGGGATATTACATTCTGAATTTTTTCCCAAACCTGAAAAAATGTTATGCAGGATTCCTATCTCCTAGTTTATAGCTTTGGTCCAATAAAACTGCTGTCATTGAAGTTGTCTGTTTTTGTTGCAGGTGTGGCGCTGGCTGTAATCCTCGTCGGGGTTCGTAATATCAGCAATCAAGTTTTCTTGGAAGCTGCGAAGGTTTGTGGTGGGGGGGAAAAAAATTGTACTATATGGTGGTTTGACTTGAGAGGCAATGTTTTCTCCTGCAAAGTACTTTTGATTTAAGCTTAGCTAATGGAAAGCCTGGTACAGTACAACACCGGTAATCCGGCACCCGATGGTGCGGCACCTTCAGTGGTCCGGCACAAGGAAGGTCCTGCTGTCACATTCCCTCCCTGGGATGGGTCCGGCTCGGGTCCCGGGACCGCCGCCGGGTCAGGATCAGCGCCTGGACCGCGCAGCATCACCGACTGCTCGGCGGAGCGATCGAGCCCGAGCAGCGGGGTTGGCGGCGGCACAGGGAGGGCAGCAGCAGGAAGAGGAGGAGCAGGTAGTGGCGGTGTTTGTGGTGACTTTCGACACCTTCAGTGATTCGGAATTTTCAGTGGTCCGGCCTGGTCCCGAGCGTGCCGGATTACCGGGGTTGTACCTGTAGTGGTAAAGGTTTAATATAGGCCATCCTATCCAGAAGCTGAACCTCTTCAAATCCCAGCCAGTGACCAATTTCCAGTTGTTGGGATTTTTTATATGTATTCAAGGATGCTAATGCTGGGGAATGAAATAATTTTAGGTACCCAGTGCCGGCACCAAGCACTCCCAGGTCTGGCAAATGTGTTCAGCTTCCTCTACTGTTCCCAAATAATGTACCTTAGCCCTAACCTAGGGTGAGTTTAAATGTGTGGGAGAACATTCTTAATTTGAATCGCCTTATAATCTTGTAAAAATCTTTGCCTCTACCTGAAGAGCCACCAGTTCACATTTTCCATTTCCTATACAGGCACATCTCCCACAAATTCATTCTCCTTTTGAATTCCAAGATTCTAATCCAAGTGGTTGGGAGAAAGGAGAATAGTATACTAGTATCCCCAAATAGTCTTTAGATCTGATTCCCCCCTCCCCCATGCTTGATTTGACTGCATAATTTGCAGATATTTAAAATACAGCCATCTCTTGAAATTAATTTTAAACCCAAGATTTAATTTCAAAATTAAGGGGATGATTTTAACCTTGCCTGTCCAACAGAAAATGGGTGGGTGGGCAGTTAAAGGCACCCCAGTTACTTACCAAACCGAAAGATGCTAGGATCTTACCATTCGAGATTTTAACCTGCGCTACTGAGCAGCCAACAAGAACACCTGCCCAAGCTGAATGTTTTATCTTGAAAAATTTTAAAAATTTAAAAAAAGCAGTTAAAGATACTCATCTATAATGGGTTCCCACACCTGCAACAAAAACAGACAACTTCAATGTCAGGTCCCG
This sequence comes from Somniosus microcephalus, assembly GCF_052327205.1. Lineage (NCBI taxonomy): Eukaryota > Metazoa > Chordata > Chondrichthyes > Squaliformes > Somniosidae > Somniosus > Somniosus microcephalus. The sequence goes on from NW_028226014.1 coordinate 73,536, forward strand.
ATGCTGTAATCGGGACCCGATTTCAATTTTAACATGATAGCAAAATACTGCAGATGCTGGAAATCCGAAATAACAACAGAAAATGCTGGAAAAACTCAGCCGGTCAGGCAACATCCGTGGAGAAAAATTAGAGTCAACGTTTCGGGTCAAACCCTTTTTCAAAACTGGAAAGGAAATAAAATAAATCGAAGGCAGGGCTGCGATAGAACAAAAGAAGTAGAGGTATTCAAAACCAGAGGAGATGATAATAGGACAGTGGAGACAAAAGACGGCTCAAATTAGGTGCAAAGTGTACTGGCAGGATGAGAGACAGCTGCCATGTGGGGGAGAGAGAAAAAAAAAAGGGGGGGGGAGGGAAGACCCAAAACAAAGGGGTGGAAAAAAAAAATAGAAGTAAAAATGTAATAGGGGCCGAGGTTATGATCTGAAATTGTTGAACTCGATATTGAGGCTGCAAAGTACCTAATCGGAAGATGAGGTGCTGTTCCTCGAGTTTACATTGAGCTTCCGTGGAACAATGCAAGAGGCCAAGGACGGTGAGGTCCGAGTGGGAATGGAGCGGTGAATTGAAATGACAGACGACCGGAAGCTCGGGGTCACCCTTACGGACTGAACGGAGGTGTTCCGCAAAGCGGTCACCCAATCTGCGTTTGGTCTCCCCAATGTAGAGCAGACCGCATCGTGAGCAACAAATACAGTATACTAGATTGCAAGAAGTACAAGTAAATTGCTGTTTCACCTCAATCAATTCAAAGGTGCCAGGGGAAGGGCTGTTGGGGGTGATAGAGGAGTGGACTAGGGTATCTCGGAGGGAGCGGTCCCTATGGAATGCTGAAAGGGGAGGGGAAGATGCGTTTGGTGGTGGATCACTTTGGAGGTAGCGGAAATGGCGGAGGATGATCCGTTGAATGTGGAGGCTGGTGGGGTGAAAGGTGAGGACAAGGGGAACCCTATCGTGGTTCTGGGAGGGAGGGGCAGGGGTGAGGGCAGAAGTGCCCTCTTCCCACTGTCCAGGGCCCCAAACACCCCTTCCAGGTGAAACAGCGATTTACTTGTACTTGCAATCTAGTATACTGTATTCGCTGCTCACGATGCGGTCTCCTCTACATTGGGGAGACCAAACGCAGATTGGGTGACCGCTTTGTGGAACACCTCCGTTCAATCCATAAGGGTGACCCCGAGCTTCCGGTCGCCTGTCATTTCAATTCACCGCTCCATTCCTCTTGCATTGTTCCACGGAAGCTCAACGTAAACTCGAGGAACAGCACCTCATCTTCCGATTAAGCACTTTGCAGCCTTCCGGACTCAATATCGAGTTCAACAATTTCAGCTCATAACCTCGGCCCCTATTACAGGAAACTTTGTGTTATCCGGAGGCTAAATGTCTGGCAAGCTCGAGCCACCGGCAAATATCAGGAGCCGTTTTGTTAGTTTTTTTTTTTCCAACAGTCAGGCTCTGCAAAGTCTTTGTAGCTTAGCAACAGCTTCAGAGAGACGCTTCCAAGGTACGGGCCGACTGTTTAGAAGCTGTTGCTAAGCAACAGTGTTTGTTGTCCGATACGGAGATGAAAAGCTCCGTATGTTTCAACATTAACGCTGGTGTGTCCGGCAGTTTTGAGGGAACGGCAACAGCTCGGTCCCGTCGGTGCCGGATAGCACAAAGTTTCCTGTACATTTTTACTTATTTTTTTTCCACCCCTTTGTTTTGGGTCTTCCCCCCCCCCCCCCTCCTTTTTTCTCTCTCTCCCACATGGCAGCTGTCTCTCATCCTGCCAGTACACTTCACACCTAATCTAAGCCGTCTTTTGTCTCCACTGTCCTATTACCAACTCGTCTGGTTTTGAATACCTCTTTACTTCTTTTGTTCTATCGCAGCCCTGCCTTCGATCTATTTTATTTCCTTTCCAGTTTTGAAAAAGGGTTTCAACCCGAAACATTGACTCTAATTTCTCTCCATGGATGTTGCCTGACCTGCTGAGTTTTTCCAGCATTTTCTGTTATTTCAATTTTAACATGTCTGAGCGGGGAAGCCGCTGTGGCTTTCCCACCAGATAAAAGTCAGTGAGGACCTACTGGGAAGAAGAACCCGAAAATGGTAAGTCGGAGGTGGTGGGGGGGCGCTGGGCAGGAGGCGCCCTCCCCTTCCCTAATGCAAAACCCTTGCGAGACAGCACTGGAAGCCGATCCCCTTACCTTACCATTTGTTAGTGGGCAGCCTCTGGGCCACATGATTTTCTGCCACTTCTCGCCTAGCTGGAATTAAAATCAGCGCCCAATAGATTTAAGATATAATTAATGTGGTACTAACACTAACTGCAGTAATCACAAGTATTTGGTTTACAGTTGAAGCTATTTAGTCAATGGCAAAATGCCAGCAGTGCCCTCCTGCAATCTACTAGGGCTGCAGTATAGTAAGATGATGAGTTTGTGTTTTGTATTTGTCCTACAATTCTGCATGTAACTTTTCTGCAGGCACTGGCTGAGCAGGTGACCGATGATGAATTAGCCCAAGGGCGCCTTTATCCACCCCTATCTAATATCCGTGAAGTTTCCACCTGCACCGCAGTTAAGGTGAGCATCCTTATTATCTGGAGGTGTATAGACAGAAACATTTTTTTTACTACATCAAAATGTGATGGGAAGGATGAAATCATTTGGGATCCTTGAATTGGCAAGTTTACCTCCATTGTCTGTATTGTACAGGCCCACATCCATTGTGCAATTTCTGATGTTTGTATTTTCTGTGTGGGAGGAACAAAATTCTGGGGAGAAAATGGTGAGTTTTCTTTTTCTTGGTGTAGTTACTTATGTCTGATGTACACATCCAGACTGCATTTTCACCACAGTGATGGGAACCCATTATAGATGAGTATCTTTAACTGCTTTTTTTAAGATAAAACATTCAACCAGTCAGAATGTTGGATTGGTAAATATTGTGGGTGTATGTAATTTTTTTTAAACTATTCAGTTTTTACAAAAATTGCTTGATTTCCTGTTGTAAGCTCCTCTGCCCTTTTTGCAAAAGTGTATTCAGCATAGTGTACTTATTTTTATAATGATGAGAGACCAGAAGCTGTGGAGGAGCAAAGGGATTTTGGTGTCTATGTACACACACAGTGCATGGGTACAAAACTTAATCAAAAAGACTAATGGAACGTTGGCCTTTATCTCGGGGATTGAAAATCAAAAGTAAGGAAGTTATGCTTCAGTTCTACAGAGCCTTGGTCAGACTCCACCTGGTGTACTGGGTTTAGTTTTAGGCACTGGACCTTAGGAAAAATATATTGGTCTTGGAAGGGGTACAGTGCAAATTCACCAGAATTATACCAGGGCTTAGGACTAAATTATGAGAACAGGTTGCATAAATTTAGCTTGTATTCCCTTGTGTTTAGAAGGTTGAAGGGTGATCTAATTGAGGTATTTAAAATGGTCACGGCATTTCATTGTTTCTCTATCCACCCTATTTCCTCTGATGGGGGAATCCAGAACAAGGCAGCATAATCTTAAAATTAGAGCTAGGCCATTTAGAAATCAGGAAGCACTTTTTCATCCAAAGAGTAGTGGAAATCTGGAACTCACTTCCCCAAAAGGCTGTGGATGTTGAGTCAATTGAAATTTTGAAGACTGAGATTGATATTTTTGTTAGGTATGGGTATTATTGGATATGGAACAAGGGCAGGTAAATGGCGATGAAGTGCAGATCAGCCATGATCTAATTGAATGGCTCAGGGTACTGAATGGCTGACTCCTGTTTCTATGCATTTCAGATATTAGAGGAGTGTCAGAAATCGCTTGTTCTTCATTCTTGCAATTTGTCATCTAAACATATTTCATAATTGTGCTATTATATATTTTCTAATACTCTATTGGCCCCGTGTCATTTTTTAAATTATTGATTTAGGCTGTGGGTGACGCTGACCAGGCCAACAATTATTGCCTAACTTTAGTTGCCAAGAAGGTGGTGGTGAACCTTCTTGAAATCTTTTGTCGTCGTTTGATACGAGTGGCTTGCTAGGCCACGAGAGGGCAGTTAAGGGTCAACCACTAGAGTCACAAATAGGCCAGAGCCGGGTAAGGACGGCAGGTTTCCTTCCTGAAAGGACACGTGAACCAGTTGGGTTTTTACAACAATCCAACTGCTTCATGTTTCCTTTTATTGATGCCACCTTTTTATTTCCAGATTTTGTTTTAAACTGAATTCAAATTCTCCAACTGCCATAATGGGATTTGAACTCTTGTTCTCTGAATTATAATTCAGACTTCTGGATTACTGGTCCAATAAACATAACCAGTTAAATCTAGTAACATAACCATTGCACCCCTCCCCCACCCGTGCTTAATGATTACTCCACAACTATTAATACTTCATTGTGGACATTCTTGCTAATTAAACACCATAAGCATGTACAGAGAGCTGCTGTCGGTGCGAGGGAGTTAAAGATAGAAGAACTTGCATTTATGTAGCACCTTTCATGAGCTTGGGATGTCTCGGCGTTTCTCAGAGAATGAAGTACTTTTGAAATGTAGTTACTGTTGTAATGTAGGGAAAAAGTGAAGAAAGAGGAAAGTCTGAAATAGTAGACTAATTTAGCAAATTGAACAGATCTGGACCAGACTTGCTCAGCAATAACCAGTAAATTGGCTATATTTAGGACATTTAAATCTCAGAATTGGTATTGTTATTACATCAACGAACCTAAAGTTATGTGCAGCACCATCCTATTCAACCTATTTTCATAAGTATAATACAAGTTTTGTGTGTTCAGGTTAATAAGGTGAACCTTGGTGCCTAGCTCCACAAACATATATAATAATCACCTGAGTACTCTGAATGATTTCCAGTTACAAACTCTGGCTGATAAATGATGATTTATAGATTAATTTAACAGTGCTTTATAATGCTCCTCCATCTGCTATTTTAAACACCAAGGTTAACCCATTACTTTAAATGGGTTAACACCGCTACTAAAATAGTGAACAGAAATTTTACTGTGTCCACTAATATCAGTGTAATTGTAGGCTTACAAACTGGTATTCTCTAGGGAAGGGAGGTCATTGTTTCCAAAATTCAGAATAGGTATCTGAAAGGCTGCCCTGCTGATGCTGTGAGGTGCCGTTCTTTTCCAGCAGTCACTATATTTTGCAATTTTCTCTAAGTTAATCATTTTTCTTTTTTTTTCTTTCCCCTCTCTGTTAGAGGTTTGCACCCTTCCTAGAAAGTCAATTTTACAACCTTATAATTGCAGGTAGCTTACTCTCTGCATATTTACCCCACTGTCACATGTAAGTCTTAATTTGTTTTTGGTTGGTTACAGGTTGCAGAATTCTTGTATTCAAACAATTTGGCATTCGAGTACCCAGAGCCCAAGGACAAACTCAAGTATTTTCTGTCGAAGATGTGGAAGACAGATTATGAGTCATTCCTTCCAGAGGTTTATGACTGGCCAGAGTCTGCGACAAAGCTACCTAATTTGTAATCATATGCCATTCTTAACACCTGCTAAAGAATAGAAGCATCTGTGTAATAATTACAATGAAGGTTTTTCAGCTGGCAACAAACCACCCTTGAAAATCTCTCAACTTGCCACTCTCTCTCTCACTCTCTGCCATAAGAAATCATTTTTAGCTAAATCCCTTTTTTAACTTTCATTAACCAGTATTCATTGGAAATATGCAGTTTTCGCTAAGAAATAGTGTTAATATTTTTCGCATCCTCAAGATGTCCCAAAGTGCTTTAAGGCTGGTTAATTCCTTCTGAGGTGTAGCTACTGTTTTGTAGGCAAATATAGTTGCCAGTTTGAAAAGAGGGTCTCAGTGTAACATTTCATCTGAAAGATTACCCCTCCCAACAAAGCAGTAGTCCCTCAATCAGTCTAGATTATGTGCTCAATCCTGAAGTGGGGCTTGAATGCATGAGTTTCTGACTTTCCTGACACTGAGCCAAGTTCACACTTCTGCATTATCTTGCTGGTAAGAAAATGCTATCTAGTTTGATTAAATACACATGAAAGCCATATGTTACTGGTAAGGCATCAGAAAAACATTAGTTACATCACAAACTATCTTTACCTCAAATTCTGAATCTGTTCACTTAAGTTGGGTGTGTGAGGGTGGCGAGTATACAGAAAATGATTTAAAAAATTAATTTAAAGTAATTTGTTCTATAACAAACTGCAAACTGGGTTATTGGAAGGTATGTCTGGAGGACTGAGAATGTTCTGTCTTTTTTAACATGTTGAATCATATTTTGGATACAATACTACATACCTGAGTGACAGTAAACATCATGGATGTAAGAGCTGACTGATTTTGAAGGGTATAGCAGGAACACTGCTTTGCTTGCCATGAAGTTTTTGTCTTTTTTTGAGTGCTAAACCATTGGTGACAAGATTGCAATATTAGTGATTGTGCCGCTATCAATTAAGGAACAGCATACCTTCAATGCAGATATCCTGTTGGGCTGTTTTCAATGCAAACAGGCTGGCTGACTCCATTTTACAGATTTCCCAAATTGCCCCAGTCGATATGAAGGAAAGTAGGTTCACTTGGGTTAGAGGTGCGCTTTGAGTAGCTTCAACAGGAACATTCTGCTCAAAAGGAGGATGGGGTACAATATACCTTTGCTTAAACTAAAAAAAAGTTATCTACAAACTGAAAAATCTGACTTCTTGAACTCTCATTAATGGACTGTGGCATAGTGACAACCTGGTGCCTCTTTCTCTTCTCTTTTCCCCCCCCCCCCCCCCAACACCACTCTTTTCCATCTCATAAAGAGGTATTTGACACTTACCAAAGCAGCATAATGGATCAGAAATTCAGCAGTATAAGGAATCAAACCACTGTGTTCCCAGATATGTTAATTATATGGATTTGCACTGCTCCGTGATGTAAAGCGTATTTTTCCTATATACTGATAAAATGAAGTTTTTTTTGTGCAAAGATCTGTTGCCGCTAACTGCTTCCTCCATTGTGTGTGTGTGTGGTATACAACTATGAAACCCAAATCAAACTTAAAATTAAGTTGCAATGAAGCTGAAAAATTGGGAACGATCTGTGGTTGATTATGCAGTTCCTGGAGTAATGCAGAGCTTCAAAACAGACTCCAGTGTGGTGGTAAACTGAAATCAGTTGATAACCAGTGCAGGAAAAACAGTTCTGCAACAGTATCATCTGAATATACATCATTTTGTTAATTGGTAGAAGGAGATTGGTATGGGATGGTACTGAATCAAAGACAGACTTAGAATTAAAAGTTTCACTTGGTGGAATAGCAATTATATGTAACGAGTGAAACTATCAATAACAAAGTAAGAAAGTTGTAACAGTCTACAGAAAAAGAACCCATTAAAAGTAAAATTATTGATAAGGGACAAGCTCATTAAAATTCTTCTATGGAGTTGTACTTTAACTTTTATATAATTATGTGATGCGGAATTGTGTGCATTGTCATGTGGAAGGAGTAACAGAAATTTATAAAAATTGTGTTTGTAAAGAGTATTTGGATTTGTAAAGGCCTAAGCTACTGAGCTCAGAACTAACGCATTTGAATTCCCCAACCAACCATCATTAGGTCTGGTTGTTAAATATACTCTAAAAGGTAATACTAAGTACTATTTCATGAACCTTATTGATTTGAGGGGTAAATAATATATCGCAGCCCCAAAATCTGGACAAGATCCTTGTCTCCACTAAGTGCCCCCCCCCCCCCCCCCCCACCGCATTGCATTTTCAGTATCTAGGAAACATATATTTTACATCAATGTAGTTTTGGGTGGCTTGTGCAACACCCCTACTCAAAATCTGAACTAGCTCCCAGTCTCCACTAAATGGGGGTAATTTTAACTTTTCTTGTAGGGTGAAAAATGGGTGAAAGTGAATCAGTAGCCTGTTTTGCACCGCGCATGATTGTCTTTTCCATTATTTGTTTTTTTGCCTGGCGATAAGGTTAAAATTGTCCCCAATCCTTCCTCGGGTCAAGAACTCACTGTTGGAAATCCTGGACACTATCCCAATACAATGGGCTACTATGGCACTAGTATGTTTAAATGGCAGTGGGCCTGATGCATACATATATACCTGTGATGAAGTGTAGTGCAGTTTTGAGGGCAGTACCTTATGAAGTGGAAGATATAGATATAATAATTTGAAGCCTAATAGCACTAATTTGTGAGATCATTGATCTTTTACGAAATAATGGAAAGAGACATAGATATCCCTAAGGGAGACCACTGAGGTCCAAAGCACTTTCTAATCCAAATCCTGGAATTGAATTGTATTCCTTTTTTTAAATAAATAGGGCTTTGTGATCTTGGAAATAGTTACCTAAAACTTTAGGTCAGTGATTTAAAGAAAAGGCTGTTGTCAGAATAGAGTGCACTGAATGAAATTTGTGTGTAGAAAAGATTTTATTTATTGATGATTTGTGCTAGCTATTTGGAACAGTACTGAATTATTTTCCATCACTCCTAATTCCTTTCCCCTTGTGTAGAGGGTATTTGTGTTAGTTTTGTCAGCTTTTCTTAATGGAATCTTTACATTGAATATTAACTATAATGACAGATTTACTGATGGTCCATGTGTTATGTATTTTTTTAATTGTATTTGCTCATTACTGAATTAATAAAACTTCGTTTTCAAATGTTTGAATTAGTATGTGCTAAAATTAAAAGCTAATGGATACAGTTAAGCAGATGATGACCATATTTACCTATCAACATGCTGTATCACAGAGTTCTAACAATGCCCCACCTGAATTTAAATCTGTCATGTTGTTTTCAGAGGCTAAGTACTTCATCACGGTTCTCCTCTTCTTAGGCAGTCGCTCGGAACCACGGATGACGTGCTTCCACATTAAAAATGAGTTCTCAGGTGACTGATGAGTCCAATGCGGGACCTACAGTCTCTGTCACAGGTAGGGCAGACAGTGGTTGAAGGGGCGGGTGGGTGGGGTGCTTGAGTTGACGTGCGCTGCTTGCGCTTGGCTTCCACTTGCTCCCGGCGAAGAGACTAGAGGTGTTCGGCGCCTTCCTGGATGCTTCTCCTCCACTTTGTGCGGTCTTGGGCCAGGGATTCCCAGGTGTCAGTGGGGATGTTGCACTTTTTCAAGGAGACTTTGAGGGTGTCCGTGAAGCGTTTCCTCTGCCCACCTCGGCGCTCGTCGTGTCGGAGCTCCAACTAGAGCGCTTGTTTTGGGAGTCTCGTATCGGGCTCACGGTAGGTAAATAATGGCAAACATTTAAAGAAATAATTCATAATTTTCAACGAATATACATTCCCTTGAGGAATAAAAAAACATCATGGGAAAAGTGGTCCAACCGTGACTAACAAGAGAAGTTAAGAATAGTATTGGATTGAAAGAGGATTACATCTATATATATAAATCGGTACTTCTGTCTGTCTGTCTGTGCGTTGCGGGTATGCACTCGAAAGTTACAGGGCGTACCTATGCGCGCGTTACCTCCAAAGAAAGCTTACGCTTCCGAGACGGTTTTAAGCGTATTTACGTTTCGGCCGGCCTAAAATTGCGCCCGTGGTATCCCAAAAACCTTCAACGTTCCGCTCATTAGCATCTCATTATCCGCTCATTAGCGACAGAGTGACCTCGAGCTCGACCAATCGTACGCCGGGTTGCTGGCGTGTGCCGCCGGGCCAATCGGTGCGCGTGTGGCCGGGCTTTATCGTTCTGAACCGAGGTGAGTCGCCGCCATCTTGATTCCAAACTTTTCCTTTCTTTTTCCCGCTTTCTGTGTCTTTTTAAAAAAAAAAAAAAAAACGTTGCTTTTAAAACACATATATTGTTTTTTAAAAAAATGATTTAGAAAGTAATTAACTTACCTAATCTCATTAATTTTCCTACCTTTCCCCGTTTTTCCAGGTAGGCCGAGAAGCCTCGGCGTCTCCTCCGCACCCACGCCCGAGCTAGGCACCTCCCGGCCCCACTCGAAGGCTGGAGGGCCGAGCCTCGGCCCAGCGCCGCTAGGGTGCGCGCGCAGCAGGAGCTGAGACGTCTCTGCCAGGGCTTGCTGAGCGTCCAGCGTTACCCTGGCAACGGGCGCAATCGGCGGTCTTCACCTCCGGGGGGAGGGGGCCGCGCGAGCAGCTGAGACGCGGCGTCTCTCTCTCTGGCTTGGTCAGCGTCACGGTTGCCCTGGCAACCGAGCCCGCCGGCCGAGAGAGACGCCGCGTCTCAGCTCCTGCTGCGCGCGCAATCGGCGGTCTTCACCTGCGGGGGGGGGGGCGCCCATCGCCCTCCCCTCCCCTCTCTCCCGCCCTCCCTTCCCCTGCCCTCCCTTCCCCTCCCCTGCCCTCCCTCCCTTCCTTCCTTCCTTCCCCCCTCCCCCCACCCTCCCTCCCCTCTCTTCCCCCCCCACCCCTCCCTCTCTTCCCCCCCACCCCTCCCTCTCTTCCCCCACCCCTCCCTCTCTTCCCCCCCCTCTCTTCCCCCCCAGTCGCGCTCTCTCTTTCCCCCCCAGTCGCGCTCTCTCTTTCCCCCCCAGTCGCGCTCTCTCTTTCCCCCCCAGTCGCGCTCTCTCTTTCCCCCCCAGTCGCGCTCTCTCTTTCCCCCCCAGTCGCGCTCTCTCTTTCCCCCCCAGTCGCGCTCTCTCTTTCCCCCCCAGTCGCGCTCTCTCTTTCCCCCCCAGTCGCGCTCTCTCTTTCCCCCCCAGTCGCGCTCTCTCTTTCCCCCCCAGTCGCGCTCTCTCTTTCCCCCCCAGTCGCGCTCTCTCTTTCCCCCCCAGTCGCGCTCTCTCTTTCCCCCCCAGTCGCGCTCTCTCTTTCCCCCCCAGTCGCGCGCTCTCTTTCCCCCCCAGTCGCGCGCTCTCTTTCCCCCCCAGTCGCGCGCTCTCTTCCCCCCCAGTCGCGCGCTCTCTTCCCCCCCAGTCGCGCGCTCTCTTCCCCCCAGTCGCGCGCTCTCTTCCCCCCAGTCGCGCGCTCTCTTCCCCCCAGTCGCGCGCTCTCTTCCCCCCCAGTCGCGCGCTCTCTTCCCCCCAGTCGCGCGCTCTCTTCCCCCCCAGTCGCGCTCTCTCTTCCCCCCCCAGTCGCGCTCTCTCTTCCCCCCCAGTCGCGCTCTCTCTTCCCCCCCAGTCGCGCTCTCTCTTCCCCCCCAGTCGCGCTCTCTCTTCCCCCCCAGTCGCGCTCTCTCTTCCCCCCCAGTCGCGCTCTCTCTTCCCCCCCAGTCGCGCTCTCTCTTCCCCCCCAGTCGCGCTCTCTCTTCCCCCCCAGTCGCGCTCTCTCTTCCCCCCCCAGTCGCGCTCTCTCTTCCCCCCCAGTCGCGCTCTCTCTTCCCCCCCAGTCGCGCTCTCTCTTCCCCCCCAGTCGCGCTCTCTCTTCCCCCCCAGTCGCGCTCTCTCTTCCCCCCCAGTCGCGCTCTCTCTTCCCCCCCAGTCGCGCTCTCTCTTCCCCCCCCAGTCGCGCTCTCTCTTCCCCCCCAGTCGCGCTCTCTCTTCCCCCCCAGTCGCGCTCTCTCTTCCCCCCCAGTCGCGCTCTCTCTTCCCCCCCAGTCGCGCTCTCTCTTCCCCCCCAGTCGCGCTCTCTCTTCCCCCCCAGTCGCGCTCTCTCTTCCCCCCCCAGTCGCGCTCTCTCTTCCCCCCCAGTCGCGCTCTCTCTTCCCCCCCCCCCCAGTCGCGCTCTCTCTTCCCCCCCCCAGTCGCGCTCTCTCTTCCCCCCCCAGTCGCGCTCTCTCTTCCCCCCCAGTCGCGCTCTCTCTTCCCCCCCAGTCGCGCTCTCTCTTCCCCCCCAGTCGCGCTCTCTCTTCCCCCCCAGTCGCGCTCTCTCTTCCCCCCCAGTCGCGCTCTCTCTTCCCCCCCAGTCGCGCTCTCTCTTCCCCCCCAGTCGCGCTCTCTCTTCCCCCCCCAGTCGCGCTCTCTCTTCCCCCCCCAGTCGCGCTCTCTCTTCCCCCCCAGTCGCGCTCTCTCTTCCCCCCCAGTCGCGCTCTCTCTTCCCCCCCAGTCGCGCTCTCTCTTCCCCCCCAGTCGCGCTCTCTCTTCCCCCCCAGTCGCGCTCTCTCTTCCCCCCCAGTCGCGCTCTCTCTTCCCCCCCAGTCGCGCTCTCTCTTCCCCCCCAGTCGCGCTCTCTCTTCCCCCCCAGTCGCGCTCTCTCTTCCCCCCCAGTCGCGCTCTCTCTTCCCCCCCAGTCGCGCTCTCTCTTCCCCCCCAGTCGCGCTCTCTCTTCCCCCCCAGTCGCGCTCTCTCTTCCCCCCCAGTCGCGCTCTCTCTTCCCCCCCAGTCGCGCTCTCTCTTCCCCCCCAGTCGCGCTCTCTCTTCCCCCCCAGTCGCGCTCTCTCTTCCCCCCCAGTCGCGCTCTCTCTTCCCCCCCAGTCGCGCTCTCTCTTCCCCCCCAGTCGCGCTCTCTCTTCCCCCCCAGTCGCGCTCTCTCTTCCCCCCCAGTCGCGCTCTCTCTTCCCCCCCAGTCGCGCTCTCTCTTCCCCCCCAGTCGCGCTCTCTCTTCCCCCCCAGTCGCGCTCTCTCTTCCCCCCCAGTCGCGCTCTCTCTTCCCCCCCAGTCGCGCTCTCTCTTCCCCCCCAGTCGCGCTCTCTCTTCCCCCCCAGTCGCGCTCTCTCTTCCCCCCAGTCGCGCTCTCTCTTCCCCCCAGTCGCGCTCTCTCTTCCCCCCCAGTCGCGCTCTCTCTTCCCCCCCAGTCGCGCTCTCTCTTCCCCCCCAGTCGCGCTCTCTCTTCCCCCCCAGTCGCGCTCTCTCTTCCCCCCCAGTCGCGCTCTCTCTTCCCCCCCAGTCGCGCTCTCTCTTCCCCCCCAGTCGCGCTCTCTCTTCCCCCCCCAGTCGCGCTCTCTCTTCCCCCCCAGTCGCGCTCTCTCTTCCCCCCCAGTCGCGCTCTCTCTTCCCCCCCAGTCGCGCTCTCTCTTCCCCCCCAGTCGCGCTCTCTCTTCCCCCCCAGTCGCGCTCTCTCTTCCCCCCCAGTCGCGCTCTCTCTTCCCCCCCAGTCGCGCTCTCTCTTCCCCCCCCAGTCGCGCTCTCTCTTCCCCCCCAGTCGCGCTCTCTCTTCCCCCCCAGTCGCGCTCTCTCTTCCCCCCCAGTCGCGCTCTCTCTTCCCCCCCAGTCGCGCTCTCTCTTCCCCCCCAGTCGCGCTCTCTCTTCCCCCCCCAGTCGCGCTCTCTCTTCCCCCCCCAGTCGCGCTCTCTCTTCCCCCCCAGTCGCGCTCTCTCTTCCCCCCCAGTCGCGCTCTCTCTTCCCCCCCAGTCGCGCTCTCTCTTCCCCCCCAGTCGCGCTCTCTCTTCCCCCCCAGTCGCGCTCTCTCTTCCCCCCCAGTCGCGCTCTCTCTTCCCCCCCAGTCGCGCTCTCTCTTCCCCCCCAGTCGCGCTCTCTCTTCCCCCCCAGTCGCGCTCTCTCTTCCCCCCCAGTCGCGCTCTCTCTTCCCCCCCCCAGTCGCGCTCTCTCTTCCCCCCCCCAGTCGCGCTCTCTCTTCCCCCCCAGTCGCGCTCTCTCTTCCCCCCCCAGTCGCGCTCTCTCTTCCCCCCCAGTCGCGCTCTCTCTTCCCCCCCAGTCGCGCTCTCTCTTCCCCCCCAGTCGCGCTCTCTCTTCCCCCCCAGTCGCGCTCTCTCTTCCCCCCCAGTCGCGCTCTCTCTTCCCCCCCAGTCGCGCTCTCTCTTCCCCCCCAGTCGCGCTCTCTCTTCCCCCCCAGTCGCGCTCTCTCTTCCCCCCCCAGTCGCGCTCTCTCTTCCCCCCCCAGTCGCGCGCTCTCTTCCCCCCCAGTCGCGCGCTCTCTTCCCCCCCCAGTCGCGCGCTCTCTTCCCCCCCAGTCGCGCTCTCTCTTCCCCCCCAGTCGCGCTCTCTCTTCCCCCCCAGTCGCGCTCTCTTCCCCCCCCCCCCCCAGTCGCGCTCTCTCTTCCCCCCCCCCCCCCCCCCAGTCGCGCTCTCTCTTCCCCCCCCCCAGTCGCGCTCTCTCTTCCCCCCCCCCCCCCCGTCGCGCTCTCTCTTCCCCCCCCCCCAGTCGCGCTCTCTCTTCCCCCCCCCCCCCCCCCAGTCGCGCTCTCTCTCCCCCCCCCCCCCCCCAGTCGCGCTCTCTCTTCCCCCCCCCCCAGTCGCGCTCTCTCTTCCCCCCCCCCCCCCAGTCGCGCTCTCTCTTCCCCCCCCCCCCAGTCGCGCTCTCTCTTCCCCCCCCAGTCGCGCTCTCTCTTCCCCCCCCCCCCCCCCCCAGTCGCGCTCTCTCTTCCCCCCCCCCCCCAGTCGCGCGCTCTCTTCCCCCCCCCAGTCGCGCTCTCTCTTCCCCCCCCCCCCAGTCGCGCTCTCTCTTCCCCCCCCCCCCCAGTCGCGCTCTCTCTTCCCCCCCCCCCCAGTCGCGCTCTCTCTTCCCCCCCCCCCCCCCCCCCAGTCGCGCTCTCTCTTCCCCCCCCCCCCAGTCGCGCTCTCTCTTCCCCCCCCAGTCGCGCTCTCTCTTCCCCCCCCCCCAGTCGCGCTCTCTCTTTTCCCCCCCCCCCCGTCGCTCGCTCTCTTTCCCCCCCCCCCCCCCCCCAGTCGCTCGCTCTCTTCCAACAACAACATTCCCTCGAAAAAGCCTCGGCACCGCCGGGCACTTCAGCTAGTGGAATATACAGCACAGAAACAGGTCATTCTGCCCAACCAGACCACTCAAGCCTCCTCCTGTCTTTCCTCATCTAACTCTATCAGCATAACCCTCTATTCCCTCCTTCCCCCATATGCTTATCAAACTGCCCCTTAAATGCATCTATACTATTCGCTTCAATCACTCCCTGTGGTAGCGAGTTCCACAATCTCACCACTCTCTGGGTGAAGAAGTTTCTTCAGAATTCCCTATTTGATTTGTTGGTGACCATCTTATATTGCTGACCTCTAGTTAGCACCTTCCAAGTAATAAGTGACCTCCCTATTCTTCCTACCAAAATGTAATACCTCACATTTATCGGTGTTATTCATTTGCCAATTATATGCCCATTCTGCAAGAGGTTTACAATGTTGCCAAAAAGAGTAGTATGCCTGAGGATTGAGGGTTTTAGAAGTCAGCAATGGATGAGCAAGAAATAGCTAGAGGGGGAAAAATAGAATGAGGGTAAACTAGCAAGAATTATAAAAACTGGTTGCAAGACCTTCTACAAGTTTGTAAAAAGGAAAAAAATTAGCAAGTAAACGTGGGCCCCTTAGAGTTAGACACAGGAGAAATTATAATGGGGAATAAGGAAATGGCAGAGATGTTAAACAAATATTTTCTATCTGTCTTCACAGTAGAAGACACACAAAACCTACTGGAAATAGTGGGGAACCAAGGGTTTAATAAGAGTGAGGCACTTAAATAGTGAAGAAAAAGTACTGGAAAAATTAATGAGAAGAATAACTGACAAATTCCCTGGACCTGGTGACCTATGTCCTAGAGTTTTAAGAGGTGGCTGCAGAGATAGTGGATGCTTTGGTTTTGATCTAGAATTCCCTAGATTCGAGAACTGTACCTCAACAGCCACAAACTCCATTCCCTAGCCACTAACTCCATCCCTCTCCCTAACATCTGTCTGAGGCTGAACCACACTGTTCGCAACCTTGGTGTCATATTTGACCCTGAAATGAGTTTTCGACCACATATCCGCAGTATAACGAAGACCACCTACTTCCATCTCCGTAACATCGCCCATCTCCACCCTTGCCTCAGCTCATCTGCTGCTGAAACCTCATCCATGCCTTTGTTACCTCTAGACTTGACTATTCCTAAGCACTCCTGGCTGGCCTCCCACATTCCAACCTACGTAAACTTGAGGTCATCCAAAACTCGGCTGCCCGCATCCTAACTCGCACCAAGTCCTGTACGCCCATCTCCCCTGTACTCGTTGACCTACATTGGCTCCTGGTTAAGCAACACCTTGATTTCAAAATTCTCATCCTTGTTTTCAAATCTCTCCATGGCCTCGCCCCTTCCTATCTCTAATCTCGTTCAGCTCACAACCCCCTGAGATAGCTGCGCGCCTCTAATTCTGTCCTCTTGAGCATCCAATTATAAATCGCTCAACCTTTGGTGGCCATGCCTTCTGTTGCCTAGACCCTAAGCTCTGGAATTCCCTGCCTAAACCTCTCCACCTTGCTACCTCTCTTTCCTCCTTTAAGACGCTCCTTAAAACCTACCTCTTTGACCAAGCTTTTGGTCACCTGCCATAATTCATCCTTAGGTGGCTCTGTGTCGAATTTTTTGTCTTAAAATACTCCTGTGCAGCGCCTTGGGGCGTTTTACTACGTTAAAGGTGCTATATAAATACAAGTTGTTATTGTACCTGTGGGATGCAGATTATCAGGCCCTGGGGATTTATCAGCTTTCAGTCCCATTAATTTCTCCAGCATTATTTTTTTTATTAATTTCCTTTAATTCCTCCTTCTCACTAGACCCTTGGTTCCTTAGCATTTCTAGGAAGTTAGTTGTGTCCTCTACCGTGAAGACAGAACCAAAGTATTTATTCAATTGCTCTGCCATTTCCTTGTTCCCAATTATAAATTCTCCCATTTCTGACTAAGGGACCTACATTTGTCTTCTCTAATCTTTTTCTTTTTATATACTTGTAGAAGCTTTTACAGTTCACTTTTATGTTCCTTGCAAGTTTACTCTCACACTCTACTTTTCTCTTAATCAAGCTTTTGGTCCTTTTTTGCTGGATTCTAAACTGCTCCCAATCCTCAGGCTTGCTACTTTTTCTGGCAACTTTATATGACTTCTCTTTGGATCTAATACTATCCTTAATTTCTTTTGTTAGCCATGGTTGGGCAGTTTTTCCTTGTGTTTT
>NW_028226015.1:0-90236 GCF_052327205.1 Somniosus microcephalus
TCCAGACTTCACCTTCTCCTTCTTCTGTTTCTTCTGATTCACCGTCCAGACTTCACCTTCCCCTTCTCCTTCTTCTACTACTTCTGATTCACCCTCCAGACTTCACCTTCTCCTTCTCCTTCTTCTACTTCTTCTGATTCACCCTCCAGACTTCATCTTCTCCTTCTCCTTCTTCTGCTTCTTCTGATTCACCCTCCAGACTTCACCTTCTCCTTCTCCTTCTTCTGCTTCTTCTGATTCACCCTCCAGACTTCACCTTCTCCTTCTACTTCGTCTACTTCTTCTGATTAACCCTCTAGACTACACCTTCTCCTTCTCCTTCTTCTACTTCTTCTGATTCACCCTCCAGACTTCACCTTCTCCTTCTTCTGTTTCTTCTGATTCACCGTCCAGACTTCACCTTCTCCTTCTCCTTCTTCTACTACTTCTGATTCACCCTCCAGACTTCACCTTCTCCTTCTCCTTCTTCTACTTCTTCTGATTCACCCTCCAGACTTCATCTTCTCCTTCTCCTTCTTCTGCTTCTTCTGATTCACCCTCCAGACTTCACCTTCTCCTTCTCCTTCTTCTGCTTCTTCTGATTCACCCTCCAGACTTCACCTTATCCTTCTCCTTCTTCTACTTCTTCTGATTCACCCTCCAGACTTCACCTTCTCCTTCTCCTTCTTCTACTTCTTCTGATTCACCCTCCAGTCTTCACCTTCTCCTTCTCCTTCTTCTGTTTCTTCTGCTTCACCCTCCAGACTTCACCTTCTCCTTCTCTTTCTTCTGCTTCTTCTGATTCACCCTCCAGACTTCACCTTCTACTTCTCCTTCTTCTGATTCTTCTGATTCACCCTCCAGACTTCACCTTCTCCTTCTCCTTCTTCTGCTTCTTCTGATTCACCCTCCTGACTTCACCTTCTCCTACTTCTTCTTCTACTTCTTCTGATTCACCCTCCTGACTTCACCTTCTCCTTCTCCTTCTTCTACTTCTTCTGCTTCACCCTCCAGACTTCACCTTCTCCTTCTCCTTCTTCTACTTCTTCTGATTCACCCTCCAGACTTCATCTTCTCCTTCTCCTTCTTCTGCTTCTTCTGATTCACCCTCCAGACTTCACCTTCTCTTTCTCCTTATTCTGCTTCTTCTGATTCACCCTCCAGACTTCACCTTCTCCTTCTCCTTATTCTGCTTCTTCTGATTCACCCTCCAGACTTCATCTTCTCCTTCTCCTTCTTCTGCTTCTTCTGATTCACCCTCCAGACTTCACCTTCTCCTTCTCCTTCCTCTGCTTCTTCTGATTCACCCTCCAGACTTCACCTTCTCCTTCTCCTTCTTCTGCTTCTTCTGATTCACCCTCCTGACTTCACCTTCTCCTTCTCCTTCTTCTACTTCTTCTGATTCACCCTCCTGACTTCACCTTCTCCTTCTCCTTCTTCTACTTCTTCTGCTTCACCCTCCAGACTTCACCTTCTCCTTCTCCTTCTTCTACTTCTTCTGATTCACCCTCCAGACTTCACCTTCTCCTTCTCCTTCTTCTGCTTCTTCTGATTCACCCTCCAGACTTCACCTTCTCCTTCTCCTTATTCTGCTTCTTCTGATTCACCCTCCTGACTTCACCTTCTCCTTCTCCTTCTTCTACTTCTTCTGCTTCACCCTCCTGACTTCACCTTCTCCTTCTCCTTCTTCTACTTCTTCTGCTTCACCCTCCAGACTTCACCTTCTCCTTCTCCTTCTTCTGCTTCTTCTGATTCACCCTCCTGACTTCACCTTCTCCTACTTCTTCTTCTACTTCTTCTGATTCACCCTCCTGACTTCACCTTCTCCTTCTCCTTCTTCTACTTCTTCTGCTTCACCCTCCAGACTTCACCTTCTCCTTCTCCTTCTTCTACTTCTTCTGATTCACCCTCCAGACTTCATCTTCTCCTTCTCCTTCTTCTGCTTCTTCTGATTCACCCTCCAGACTTCACCTTCTCCTTCTCCTTATTCTGCTTCTTCTGATTCACCCTCCAGACTTCACCTTCTCCTTCTCCTTATTCTGCTTCTTCTGATTCACCCTCCAGACTTCACCTTCTCCTTCTCCTTCCTCTGCTTCTTCTGATTCACCCTCCAGACTTCACCTTCTCCTTCTCCTTCTTCTGATTCTTCTGATTCACCCGCCAGACTTCACCTTCTCCTTCTCCTTCTTCTGCTTCTTCTGATTCACCCTCCTGACTTCACCTTCTCCTTCTCCTTCTTCTACTTCTTCTGATTCACCCTCCTGACTTCACCTTCTCCTTCTCCTTCTTCTACTTCTTCTGCTTCACCCTCCAGACTTCACCTTCTCCTTCTCCTTCTTCTACTTCTTCTGATTCACCCTCCAGACTTCACCTTCTCCTTCTCCTTCTTCTGCTTCTTCTGATTCACCCTCCAGACTTCACCTTCTCCTTTTCCTTATTCTGCTTCTTCTGATTCACCCTCTAGACTTCACCTTCTCCTTCTCCTTCTTCTGCTTCTTCTGATTCACCCTCCAGACTTCACCTTCTCCTTCTCCTTCTTCTACTTCTTCTGATTCACCCTCCAGACTTCACCTTCTCCTTCTCTTTCTTCTGCTTCTTCTGATTCACCCTCCAGACTTGACCTTCTCCTTCTCCTTCTTCTGATTCTTCTGATTCACCCTCCAGACTTCACCTTCTCCTTCTCCTTCTTCTGCTTCTTCTGATTCACCCTCATGACTTCACCTTCTCCTTCTCCTTCTTCTACTTCTTCTGATTCACCCTCCTGACTTCACCTTCTCCTTCTCCTTCTTCTACTTCTTCTGCTTCACCCTCCAGACTTCACCTTCTCCTTCTCCTTATTCTACTTCTTCTGATTCACCCTCCAGACTTGACCTTCTCCTTCTCCTTCTTCTACTTCTTCTGATTCACCCTCCAGACTTCACCTTCTCCTTCTCCTTCTTCTGCTTCTTCTGCTTCACCGTCCTGACTTCACCTTCTCCTTCTCCTTCTTCTACTTCTTCTGCTTCATCCCCCTGACATCACTTGCTCCTTCTCCTTCTTCTGCTTCTACTGATTCACCCTCCTAACTTCACCTTCTCCTTCTCCTTCTTCTGCTTCTTCTGATTCACCCTCCTGACTTCACCTTCTCCTTCTCCTTCTTCTGCTTCTTCTGATTCACCCTCCAGACTTCACCTTCTCCTTCTCCTTCTTCTGCTTCTTCTGATTCACCCTCCAGACTTCACCTTCTCCTTCTCCTTCTTCTGCTTCTTCTGATTCACCCTCCAGACCTCACCTTCTCCTTCTCCTTCTTCTACTTCTTCTGATTCACCCTCCAGACTTCATCTTCTCCTTCTCCTTCTTCTGCTTCTTCTGATTCACCCTCCAGACTTCACCTTCTCCTTCTCCTTCTTCTGCTTCTTCTGATTCACCCTCCAGACTTCACCTTCTCCTTCTCTTTCTTCTACTTCTTCTGATTCACCCTCCAGACTTCACCTTCTCCTTCTCCTTCTTCTACTTCTTCTGATTCACCCTCCAGTCTTCACCTTCTCCTTCTCCTTCTTCTGTTTCTTCTGCTTCACCCTCCAGACTTCACCTTCTCCTTCTCTTTCTTCTGCTTCTTCTGATTCACCCTCCAGACTTCACCTTCTCCTTCTCCTTCTTCTGATTCTTCTGATTCACCCTCCAGACTTCACCTTCTCCTTCTCCTTCTTCTGCTTCTTCTGATTCACCCTCCTGACTTCACCTTCTCCTTCTCCTTCTTCTACTTCTTCTGATTCACCCTCCTGACTTCACCTTCTCCTTCTCCTTCTTCTACTTCTTCTGCTTCACCCTCCAGACTTCACCTTCTCCTTCTTCTGCTTCTTCTGATTCACCCTTCAGACTTCACCTTCTCCTTCTCCTTTTTCTGCTTCTTCTGATTCACCCTCCAGACTTCACCTTCTCCTTCTCCTTATTCTGCTTCTTCTGATTCACCCTCCAGACTTCACCTTCTCCTTCTCCTTCTTCTGCTTCTTCTGATTCACCCTCCAGACTTCACCTTCTCCTTCTCCTTCTTCTGCTTCTTCTGATTCACCCTCCAGACTTCACCTTCTCCTTCTCCTTCTTCTGCTTTTTCTGATTCACCCTCCAGACTTCACCTTCTCCTTCTCCTTCTTCTACTTCTTCTGATTCACCCTCCAGACTTCACCTTCTCCTTCTCTTTCTTCTGCTTCTTCTGATTCACCCTCCAGACTTCACCTTCTCCTTCTCCTTCTTCTGATTCTTCTGATTCACCCTCCAGACTTCACCTTCTCCTTCTCCTTCTTCTGCTTCTTCTGATTCACCCTCCTGACTTCACCTTCTCCTTCTCCTTCTTCTACTTCTTCTGATTCACCCTCCTGACTTCACCTTCTCCTTCTCCTTCTTCTACTTCTTCTGCTTCACCCTGCAGACTTCACCTTCTCCTTCTCCTTCTTCTACTTCTTCTGATTCACCCTCCAGACTTCACCTTCTCCTTCTCCTTCTTTTGCTTCTTCTGCTTCACACTCCAGAATTCACCTTCTCCTTCTCCTTCTTCTGCTTCTTCTGATTCACCCTCCTTACTTCACCTTCTCCTTCTCCTTCTTCTGCTTCTTCTGATTCACCCTCCTGACTTCACCTTCTCCTTCTCCTTATTCTGCTTCTTCTGTTTCACCCTCCAGACTTCTCCTTCTCCTTCTCCTTCTTCTGCTTCTTCTGATTCACCCTCCAGACTTCACCTTCTCCTTCTCCTTCTTCTGCTTCTTCTGATCCACCCTCCAGACTTCACCTTCTCCTTCTCCTTCTTCTACTTCTTCTGATTCACCCTCCAGACTTCACCTTCTCCTTCTCCTTCTTCTGCTTCTTCTGGTTCACCCTCCAGACTTCACCTTCTCCTTCTCCTTCGTCTACTTCTTCTGATTCACCCTCCAGACTACACCTTCTCCTTCTCCTTCTTCTACTTCCTCTGATTCACCCTCCAGACTTCACCTTCTCCTTCTCCTTCTTCTGTTTCTTCTGATTAACCCTCCAGACTTCACCTTCTCCTTCTCCTTTTTCTACTTCTTCTGATTCACCCTCCAGACTTCACCTTCTCCTTCTCCTTCTTCTACTTCTTCTGATTCACCCTCCAGACTTCACCTTCTCCTTCTCCTTCTTCTACTTCTTCTGCTTCTCCCTCCAGACTTCACCTTCTCCTTCTCCTTCTTCTGGTTCTTCTGATTCACCCTCCAGACTTCACCTTCTCCTTCTCTTTCTTCTGCTTCTTCTGATTCACCCTCCAGACTTCACCTTCTCCTTCTCCTTCTTCTACTTCTTCTGATTCACCCTCCAGACTTCACCTTCTCCTTCTCCTTCTTCTACTTCTTCTGCTTCTCCCTCCAGACTTCACCTTCTCCTTCTCCTTCTTCTGCTTCTTCTGATTCACCCTCCAGACTTCACCTTCTCCTTCTCCTTCTTCTGATTCTTCTGATTCACCCTCCAGACTTCACCTTCTCCTTCTCCTTCTTCTGCTTCTTATGATTCACCCTCCTGACTTCATCTTCTCCTTCTCCTTCTTCTACTTCTTCTGATTCACCCTCCTGACTTCACCTTCTCCTGCTCCTTCTTCTACTTCTTCTGCTTCACCCTCCAGACTTCACCTTCTCCTTCTCCTTCTTCTACTTCTTCTGATTCACCCTTCAGACTTCACCTTCTCCTTCTCCTTTTTCTGCTTCTTCTGATTCACCCTCCAGACTTCACCTTCTCCTTCTCCTTCTTCTGCTTCTTCTGATTCACCCTCCAGACTTCACCTTCTCCTTCTCCTTCGTCTACTTCTTCTGATTCACCCTCCAGACTACACCTTCTCCTTCTCCTTCTTCTACTTCTTCTGATTCACCCTCCAGACTTCACCTTCTCCTTCTTCTGTTTCTTCTGATTCACCGTCCAGACTTCACCTTCTCCTTCTCCTTCTTCTACTACTTCTGATTCACCCTCCAGACTTCACCTTCTCCTTCTCCTTCTTCTACTTCTTCTGATTCACCCTCCAGACTTCATCTTCTCCTTCTCCTTCTTCTGCTTCTTCTGATTCACCCTCCAGACTTCACCTTCTCCTTCTCCTTCTTCTGCTTCTTCTGATTCACCCTCCAGACTTCACCTTCTCCTTCTCCTTCGTCTACTTCTTCTGATTCACCCTCTAGACTACACCTTCTCCTTCTTCTACTTCTTCTGATTCACCCTCCAGACTTCACCTTCTCCTTCTTCTGTTTCTTCTGATTCACCGTCCAGACTTCACCTTCTCCTTCTCCTTCTTCTACTACTTCTGATTCACCCTCCAGACTTCACCTTCTCCTTCTCCTTCTTCTACTTCTTCTGATTCACCCTCCAGACTTCATCTTCTCCTTCTCCTTCTTCTGCTTCTTCTGATTCACCCTCCAGACTTCACCTTCTCCTTCTCCTTCTTCTGCTTCTTCTGATTCACCCTCCAGACTTCACCTTATCCTTCTCCTTCTTCTACTTCTTCTGATTCACCCTCCAGACTTCACCTTCTCCTTCTCCTTCTTCTACTTCTTCTGATTCACCCTCCAGTCTTCACCTTCTCCTTCTCCTTCTTCTGTTTCTTCTGCTTCACCCTCCAGACTTCACCTTCTCCTTCTCTTTCTTCTGCTTCTTCTGATTCACCCTCCAGACTTCACCTTCTACTTCTCCTTCTTCTGATTCTTCTGATTCACCCTCCAGACTTCACCTTCTCCTTCTCCTTCTTCTGCTTCTTCTGATTCACCCTCCTGACTTCACCTTCTCCTACTTCTTCTTCTACTTCTTCTGATTCACCCTCCTGACTTCACCTTCTCCTTCTCCTTCTTCTACTTCTTCTGCTTCACCCTCCAGACTTCACCTTCTCCTTCTCCTTCTTCTACTTCTTCTGATTCACCCTCCAGACTTCATCTTCTCCTTCTCCTTCTTCTGCTTCTTCTGATTCACCCTCCAGACTTCACCTTCTCTTTCTCCTTATTCTGCTTCTTCTGATTCACCCTCCAGACTTCACCTTCTCCTTCTCCTTATTCTGCTTCTTCTGATTCACCCTCCAGACTTCATCTTCTCCTTCTCCTTCTTCTGCTTCTTCTGATTCACCCTCCAGACTTCACCTTCTCCTTCTCCTTCCTCTGCTTCTTCTGATTCACCCTCCAGACTTCACCTTCTCCTTCTCCTTCTTCTGCTTCTTCTGATTCACCCTCCTGACTTCACCTTCTCCTTCTCCTTCTTCTACTTCTTCTGATTCACCCTCCTGACTTCACCTTCTCCTTCTCCTTCTTCTACTTCTTCTGCTTCACCCTCCAGACTTCACCTTCTCCTTCTTCTACTTCTTCTGATTCACCCTCCAGACTTCACCTTCTCCTTCTCCTTCTTCTGCTTCTTCTGATTCACCCTCCAGACTTCACCTTCTCCTTCTCCTTATTCTGCTTCTTCTGATTCACCCTCTAGACTTCACCTTCTCCTTCTCCTTCTTCTGCTTCTTCTGATTCACACTCCAGACTTCACCTTCTCCTTCTACTTCTTCTACTTCTTCTGATTCACCCTCCAGACTTCAACTTCTCCTTCTCTTTCTTCTGCTTCTTCTGATTCACCCTCCAGACTTCACCTTCTCCTTCTCCTTCTTCTGATTCTTCTGATTCACCCTCCAGACTTCACCTTCTCCTTCTCCTTCTTCTGCTTCTTCTGATTCACCCTCCTGACTTCACCTTCTCCTTCTCCTTCTTCTACTTCTTCTGCTTCACCCTCCTGACTTCACCTTCTCCTTCTCCTTCTTCTACTTCTTCTGCTTCACCCTCCAGACTTCACCTTCTCCTTCTCCTTATTCTACTTCTTCTGATTCACCCTCCAGACTTGACCTTCTCCTTCTCCTTCTTCTACTTCTTCTGATTCACCCTCCAGACTTCACCTTCTCCTTCTCCTTCTTCTGCTTCTTCTGCTTCACCGTCCTGACTTCACCTTCTCCTTCTCCTTCTTCTACTTCTTCTGCTTCATCCCCCTGACATCACCTGCTCCTTCTCCTTCTTCTGCTTCTTCTGATTCACCCTCCTAACTTCACCTTCTCCTTCTCCTTCTTCTGCTTCTTCTGATTCACCCTCCTGACTTCACCTTCTCCTTCTCCTTCTTCTGCTTCTTCTGATTCACCCTCCAGACTTCACCTTCTCCTTCTCCTTCTTCTGCATCTTCTGATTCACCCTCCAGACTTCACCTTCTCCTTCTCCTTCTTCTGCTTCTTCTGATTCACCCTCCAGACCTCACCTTCTCCTTCTCCTTCTTCTACTTCTTCTGATTCACCCTCCAGACATCATCTTCTCCTTCTCCTTCTTCTGCTTCTTCTGATTCACCCTCCAGACTTCACCTTCTCATTCTCCTTCTTCTGCTTCTTCTGATTCACCCTCCAGACTTCACCTTCTCCTTCTCCTTCTTCTACTTCTTCTGATTCACCCTCCAGACTTCACCTTCTCCTTCTCCTTCTTCTACTTCTTCTGATTCACCCTCCAGTCTTCACCTTCTCCTTCTCCTTCTTCTGTTTCTTCTGCTTCACCCTCCAGACTTCACCTTCTCCTTCTCTTTCTTCTGCTTCTTCTGATTCACCCTCCAGACTTCACCTTCTCCTTCTCCTTCTTCTGATTCTTCTGATTCACCCACCAGACTTCACCTTCTCCTTCTCCTTCTTCTGCTTCTTCTGATTCACCCTCCTGACTTCACCTTCTCCTTCTCCTTCTTCTACTTCTTCTGATTCACCCTCCTGACTTCACCTTCTCCTTCTCCTTCTTCTACTTCTTCTGCTTCACCCTCCAGACTTCACCTTCTCCTTCTCCTTCTTCTACTTCTTCTGATTCACCCTTCAGACTTCACCTTCTGCTTCTCCTTTTTCTGCTTCTTCTGATTCACCCTCCAGACTTCACCTTCTCCTTCTCCTTATTCTGCTTCTTCTGATTCACCCTCCAGACTTCACCTTCTCCTTCTCCTTCTTCTGCTTCTTCTGATTCACCCTCCAGACTTCACCTTCTCCTTCTCCTTCTTCTGCTTCTTCTGATTCACCCTCCAGACTTCACCTTCTCCTTCTCCTTCTTCTGCTTTTTCTGATTCACCCTCCAGACTTCGCCTTCTCCTTCTCCTTCTTCTACTTCTTCTGATTCACCCTCCAGACTTCACCTTCTCCTTCTCTTTCTTCTGCTTCTTCTGATTCACCCTCCAGACTTCACCTTCTCCTTCTCCTTCTTCTGATTCTTCTGTTTCACCCTCCAGACTTCACCTTCTCCTTCTCCTTCTTCTGCTTCTTCTGATTCACCCTCCTGACTTCACCTTCTCCTTCTCCTTCTTCTACTTCTTCTGATTCACCCTCCTGACTTCAGCTTCTCCTTCTCCTTCTTCTACTTCTTCTGCTTCCCCCTGCAGACTTCACCTTCTCCTTCTCCTTCTTCTACTTCTTCTGATTCACCCTCCAGACTTCACCTTCTCCTTCACCTTCTTTTGCTTCTTCTGCTTCGCACTCCAGACTTCACCTTCTCCTTCTCCTTCTTCTGCTTCTTCTGATTCACCCTCCTTACTTCACCTTCTCCTTCTCCTTCTTCAGCTTCTTCTGATTCACCCTCCTGACTTCACCTTCTCCTTCTCCTTCTTCTACTTCTTCTGATTCACCCTCCTGACTTCACCTTCTCCTTCTCCTTCTTCTACTTCTTCTGATTCACCCTCCAGACTTCACCTTCTCCTTCTCCTTCTTCTGCTTCTTCTGATTCACCCTCCAGACCTCACCTTCTCCTTCTCCTTCTTCTACTTCTTCTGATTCACCCTCCAGACTTCATCTTCTCCTTCTCCTTCTTCTGCTTCTTCTGATTCACCCTCCAGACTTCACCTTCTCCTTCTCCTTCTTCTGCTTCTTCTGATTCACCCTCCAGACTTCACCTTCTCCTTCTCCTTCTTCTACTTCTTCTGATTCACCCTCCAGACTTCACCTTCTCCTTCTCCTTCTTCTACTTCTTCTGATTCACCCTCCAGTCTTCACCTTCTCCTTCTCCTTCTTCTGTTTCTTCTGCTTCACCCTCCAGACTTCACCTTCTCCTTCTCTTTCTTCTGCTTCTTCTGATTCACCCTCCAGACTTCACCTTCTCCTTCTCCTTCTTCTGATTCTTCTGATTCACCCTCCAGACTTCACCTTCTCCTTCTCCTTCTTCTACTTCTTCTGATTCACCCTTCAGACTTCACCTTCTGCTTCTCCTTTTTCTGCTTCTTCTGATTCACCCTCCAGACTTCACCTTCTCCTTCTCCTTATTCTGCTTCTTCTGATTCACCCTCCAGACTTCACCTTCTCCTTCTCCTTCTTCTGCTTCTTCTGATTCACCCTCCAGACTTCACCTTCTCCTTCTCCTTCTTCTGCTTCTTCTGATTCACCCTCCAGACTTCACCTTCTCCTTCTCCTTCTTCTGATTCTTCTGATTCACCCTCCAGACTTCACCTTCTCCTTCTCCTTCTTCTGCTTCTTCTGATTCACCCTCCTGACTTCACCTTCTCCTTCTCCTTCTTCTACTTCTTCTGATTCACCCTCCTGACTTCACCTTCTCCTTCTCCTTCTTCTACTTCTTCTGCTTCCCCCTGCAGACTTCACCTTCTCCTTCTCCTTCTTCTACTTCTTCTGATTCACCCTCCAGACTTCACCTTCTCCTTCTCCTTCTTTTGCTTCTTCTGCTTCACACTCCAGACTTCACCTTCTCCTTCTCCTTCTTCTGCTTCTTCTGATTCACCCTCCTTACTTCACCTTCTCCTTCTCCTTCTTCTGCTTCTTCTGATTCACCCTCCTGACCTCACCTTCTCCTTCTCCTTATTCTGCTTCTTCTGTTTCACCCTCCAGACTTCACCTTCTCCTTCTCCTTCTTCTGCTTCTTCTGATTCACCCTCCAGACTTCACCTTCTCCTTCTCCTTCTTCTGCTTCTTCTGATTCACCCTCCAGACTTCACCTTCTCCTTCTCCTTCTTCTACTTCTTCTGATTCACCCTCCAGACTTCACCTTCTCCTTCTCCTTCTTCTGCTTCTTCTGGTTCACCCTCCAGACTTCACCTTCTCCTTCTCCTTCGTCTACTTCTTCTGATTCACCCTCCAGACTGCACCTTCTCCTTCTCCTTCTTCTACTTCTTCTGATTCACCCTCCAGACTTCACCTTCTCGTTCTCCTTCTTCTGTTTCTTCTGATTCACCCTCCAGACTTCACCTTCTCCTTCTCCTTCTTCTGCTTCTTCTGATTCACCCTCCAGACCTCACCTTCTCCTTCTCCTTCTTCTACTTCTTCTGATTCACCCTCCAGACTTCACCTTCTCCTTCTCCTTCTTCTGCTTCTTCTGATTCACCCTCCAGACTTCACCTTCTCCTTCTCCTTCTTCTGCTTCTTCTGATTCACCCTCCAGACTTCACCTTCTCCTTCTCCTTCTTCTACTTCTTCTGAGTCACCCTCCAGACTTCACCTTCTCCTTCTCCTTCTTCTACTTCTTCTGATTCACCCTCCAGTCTTCACCTTCTCCTTCTCCTTCTTCTGTTTCTTCTGCTTCACCCTCCAGACTTCACCTTCTCCTTCTCTTTCTTCTGCTTCTTCTGATTCACCCTCCAGACTTCACCTTCTCCTTCTCCTTCTTCTGATTCTTCTGATTCACCCTCCAGACTTCACCTTCTCCTTCTCCTTCTTCTGCTTCTTCTGATTCACCCTCCTGACTTCACCTTCTCCTTCTCCTTCTTCTACTTCTTCTGATTCACCCTCCTGACTTCACCTTCTCCTTCTCCTTCTTCTACTTCTTCTGCTTCACCCTCCAGACTTCACCTTCTCCTTCTCCTTCTTCTACTTCTTCTGATTCACCCTTCAGACTTCACCTCCTGCTTCTCCTTTTTCTGCTTCTTCTGATTCACCCTCCAGACTTCACCTTCTCCTTCTCCTTATTCTGCTTCTTCTGATTCACCCTCCAGACTACACCTTCTCCTTCTCCTTCTTCTACTTCTTCTGATTCACCCTCCAGACTTCACCTTCTCCTTCTCCTTCTTCTGTTTCTTCTGATTCACCCTCCAGACTTCACCTTCTCCTTCTCCTTCTTCTACTTCTTCTGATTCACCCTCCAGACTTCACCTTCTCCTTCTCCTTCTTCTACTTCTTCTGCTTCTCCCTCCAGACTTCACCTTCTCCTTCTCCTTCTTCTGCTTCTTCTGATTCACCCTCCAGACTTCACCTTCTCCTCCTCTTTCTTCTGCTTCTTCTGATTCACCCTCCAGACTTCACCTCCTCCTTCTCCTTCTTCTGATTCTTCTGATTCACCCTCCAGACTTCACCTTCTCCTTCTCCTTCTTCTGCTCCTTCTGATTCACCCTCCTGACTTCACCTTCTCCTTCTCCTTCTTCTACTTCTTCTGATTCACCCTCCTGACTTCACCTTCTCCTTCTCCTTCTTCTACTTCTTCTGCTTCACCCTCCAGACTTCACCTTCTCCTTCTCCTTTTTCTACTTCTTCTGATTCACCCTCCAGACTTCACCTTCTCCTACTCCTTCTTTTGCTTCTTCTGCTTCACACTCCAGACTTCACCTTCTCCTTCTCCTTCTTCTGCTTCTTCTGATTCACCGTCCTTACTTCACCTTCTCCTTCTCCTTCTTCTGCTTCTTCTGATTCACCCTCCTGACTTCACCTTCTCCTTCTCCTTATTCTGCTTCTTCTGTTTCACCCTCCAGACTTCACCTTCTCTTTCTCCTTCTTCTGCTTCTTCTGATTCACCCTCCAGACTTCACCTTCTCCTTCTTCTTCTTCTGCTTCTTCTGATTCACCCTCCAGACTTCACCTTCTCCTTCTCCTTCTTCTAATTCTTCTGATTCACCCTCCAGACTTCACCTTCTCCTTATCCTTCTCGTACTTCTTCTGCTTCTCCCTCCAGACTTCACCTTCTCCTTCTCCTTCTTCTGCTTCTTCTGATTCACCCTCCAGACTTCACCTTCTACTTCTCCTTCTTCTGATTCTTCTGATTCACCCTCCAGACTTCAACTTCTCCTTCTCCTTCTTCTGCTTCTTATGATTCACCCTCCTGACTTCATCTTCTCCTTCTCCTTCTTCTACTTCTTCTGATTCACCCTCCTGACTTCACCTTCTCCTGCTCCTTCTTCTACTTCTTCTGCTTCACCCTCCAGACTTCACCTTCTCCTTCTCCTTCTTCTACTTCTTCTGATTCACCCTTCAGACTTCACCTTCTCCTTCTCCTTTTTCTGCTTCTTCTGATTCACCCTCCAGACTTCACCTTCTCCTTCTCCTTATTCTGCTTCTTCTGATTCACCCTCCAGACTTCACCTTCTCCTTCTCCTTCTTCTGCTTCTTCTGATTCACCCTCCAGACTTCACCTTCTCCTTCTCCTTCGTCTACTTCTTCTGATTCACCCTCCAGACTACACCTTCTCCTTCTCCTTCTTCTACTTCTTCTGATTCACCCTCCAGACTTCACCTTCTCCTTCTCCTTCTTCTGTTTCTTCTGATTCACCGTCCAGACTTCACCTTCTGCTTCTCCTTCTTCTACTACTTCTGATTCACCCTCCAGACTTCACCTTCTCCTTCTCCTTCTTCTACTTCTTCTGATTCACCCTCCAGACTTCATCTTCTCCTTCTCCTTCTTCTGCTTCTTCTGATTCACCCTCCAGACTTCACCTTCTCCTTCTCCTTCTTCTGCTTCTTCTGATTCACCCTCCAGACTTCACCTTCTCCTTCTCCTTCTTCTACTTCTTCTGATTCACCCTCCAGACTTCACCTTCTCCTTCTCCTTCTTCTACTTCTTCTGATTCACCCTCCAGTCTTCACCTTCTCCTTCTCCTTCTTCTGTTTCTTCTGCTTCACCCTCCAGACTTCACCTTCTCCTTCTCTTTCTTCTGCTTCTTCTGATTCACCCTCCAGACTTCACCTTCTACTTCTCCTTCTTCTGATTCTTCTGATTCACCCTCCAGACTTCACCTTCTCCTTCTCCTTCTTCTGCTTCTTCTGATTCACCCTCCTGACTTCACCTTCTCCTACTTCTTCTTCTACTTCTTCTGATTCACCCTCCTGACTTCACCTTCTCCTTCTCCTTCTTCTACTTCTTCTGCTTCACCCTCCAGACTTCACCTTCTCCTTCTCCTTCTTCTACTTCTTCTGATTCACCCTCCAGACTTCATCTTCTCCTTCTCCTTCTTCTGCTTCTTCTGATTCACCCTCCAGACTTCACCTTCTCCTTCTCCTTATTCTGCTTCTTCTGATTCACCCTCCAGACTTCACCTTCTCCTTCTCCTTATTCTGCTTCTTCTGATTCACCCTCCAGACTTCACCTTCTCCTTCTCCTTCCTCTGCTTCTTCTGATTCACCCTCCAGACTTCACCTTCTCCTTCTCCTTCTTCTGATTCTTCTGATTCACCCGCCAGACTTCACCTTCTCCTTCTCCTTCTTCTGCTTCTTCTGATTCACCCTCCTGACTTCACCTTCTCCTTCTCCTTCTTCTACTTCTTCTGATTCACCCTCCTGACTTCACCTTCTCCTTCTCCTTCTTCTACTTCTTCTGCTTCACCCTCCAGACTTCACCTTCTCCTTCTCCTTCTTCTACTTCTTCTGATTCACCCTCCAGACTTCACCTTCTCCTTCTCCTTCTTCTGCTTCTTCTGATTCACCGTCCAGACTTCACCTTCTCCTTCTCCTTATTCTGCTTCTTCTGATTCACCCTCCAGACTTCACCTTCTCCTTCTCCTTCTTCTGCTTCTTCTGATTCACACTCCAGACTTCACCTTCTCCTTCTCCTTCTTCTACTTCTTCTGATTCACCCTCCAGACTTCACCTTCTCCTTCTCTTTCTTCTGCTTCTTCTGATTCACCCTCCAGACTTCACCTTCTCCTTCTCCTTCTTCTGATTCTTCTGATTCACCCTCCAGACTTCACCTTCTCCTTCTCCTTCTTCTGCTTCTTCTGATTCACCCTCATGACTTCACCTTCTCCTTCTCCTTCTTCTACTTCTTCTGATTCACCCTCCTGACTTCACCTTCTCCTTCTCCTTCTTCTACTTCTTCTGCTTCACCCTCCAGACTTCACCTTCTCCTTCTCCTTATTCTACTTCTTCTGATTCACCCTCCAGACTTGACCTTCTCCTTCTCCTTCTTCTACTTCTTCTGATTCACCCTCCAGACTTCACCTTCTCCTTCTCCTTCTTCTGCTTCTTCTGCTTCACCGTCCTGACTTCACCTTCTCCTTCTCCTTCTTCTACTTCTTCTGCTTCATCCCCCTGACATCACTTGCTCCTTCTCCTTCTTCTGCTTCTACTGATTCACCCTCCTAACTTCACCTTCTCCTTCTCCTTCTTCTGCTTCTTCTGATTCACCCTCCTGACTTCACCTTCTCCTTCTCCTTCTTCTGCTTCTTCTGATTCACCCTCCAGACTTCACCTTCTCCTTCTCCTTCTTCTGCTTCTTCTGATTCACCCTCCAGACTTCACCTTCTCCTTCTCCTTCTTCTGCTTCTTCTGATTCACCCTCCAGACCTCACCTTCTCCTTCTCCTTCTTCTACTTCTTCTGATTCACCCTCCAGACTTCATCTTCTCCTTCTCCTTCTTCTGCTTCTTCTGATTCACCCTCCAGACTTCACCTTCTCCTTCTCCTTCTTCTACTTCTTCTGAGTCACCCTCCAGACTTCACCTTCTCCTTCTCCTTCTTCTACTTCTTCTGATTCACCCTCCAGTCTTCACCTTCTCCTTCTCCTTCTTCTGTTTCTTCTGCTTCACCCTCCAGACTTCACCTTCTCCTTCTCTTTCTTCTGCTTCTTCTGATTCACCCTCCAGACTTCACCTTCTCCTTCTCCTTCTTCTGATTCTTCTGATTCACCCTCCAGACTTCACCTTCTCCTTCTCCTTCTTCTGCTTCTTCTGATTCACCCTCCTGACTTCACCTTCTCCTTCTCCTTCTTCTACTTCTTCTGATTCACCCTCCTGACTTCACCTTCTCCTTCTCCTTCTTCTACTTCTTCTGCTTCACCCTCCAGACTTCACCTTCTCCTTCTCCTTCTTCTACTTCTTCTGATTCACCCTTCAGACTTCACCTCCTGCTTCTCCTTTTTCTGCTTCTTCTGATTCACCCTCCAGACTTCACCTTCTCCTTCTCCTTATTCTGCTTCTTCTGATTCACCCTCCAGACTACACCTTCTCCTTCTCCTTCTTCTACTTCTTCTGATTCACCCTCCAGACTTCACCTTCTCCTTCTCCTTCTTCTGTTTCTTCTGATTCACCCTCCAGACTTCACCTTCTCCTTCTCCTTCTTCTACTTCTTCTGATTCACCCTCCAGACTTCACCTTCTCCTTCTCCTTCTTCTACTTCTTCTGCTTCTCCCTCCAGACTTCACCTTCTCCTTCTCCTTCTTCTGCTTCTTCTGATTCACCCTCCAGACTTCACCTTCTCCTCCTCTTTCTTCTGCTTCTTCTGATTCACCCTCCAGACTTCACCTCCTCCTTCTCCTTCTTCTGATTCTTCTGATTCACCCTCCAGACTTCACCTTCTCCTTCTCCTTCTTCTGCTCCTTCTGATTCACCCTCCTGACTTCACCTTCTCCTTCTCCTTCTTCTACTTCTTCTGATTCACCCTCCTGACTTCACCTTCTCCTTCTCCTTCTTCTACTTCTTCTGCTTCACCCTCCAGACTTCACCTTCTCCTTCTCCTTTTTCTACTTCTTCTGATTCACCCTCCAGACTTCACCTTCTCCTACTCCTTCTTTTGCTTCTTCTGCTTCACACTCCAGACTTCACCTTCTCCTTCTCCTTCTTCTGCTTCTTCTGATTCACCGTCCTTACTTCACCTTCTCCTTCTCCTTCTTCTGCTTCTTCTGATTCACCCTCCTGACTTCACCTTCTCCTTCTCCTTATTCTGCTTCTTCTGTTTCACCCTCCAGACTTCACCTTCTCTTTCTCCTTCTTCTGCTTCTTCTGATTCACCCTCCAGACTTCACCTTCTCCTTCTTCTTCTTCTGCTTCTTCTGATTCACCCTCCAGACTTCACCTTCTCCTTCTCCTTCTTCTAATTCTTCTGATTCACCCTCCAGACTTCACCTTCTCCTTATCCTTCTCGTACTTCTTCTGCTTCTCCCTCCAGACTTCACCTTCTCCTTCTCCTTCTTCTGCTTCTTCTGATTCACCCTCCAGACTTCACCTTCTACTTCTCCTTCTTCTGATTCTTCTGATTCACCCTCCAGACTTCAACTTCTCCTTCTCCTTCTTCTGCTTCTTATGATTCACCCTCCTGACTTCATCTTCTCCTTCTCCTTCTTCTACTTCTTCTGATTCACCCTCCTGACTTCACCTTCTCCTGCTCCTTCTTCTACTTCTTCTGCTTCACCCTCCAGACTTCACCTTCTCCTTCTCCTTCTTCTACTTCTTCTGATTCACCCTTCAGACTTCACCTTCTCCTTCTCCTTTTTCTGCTTCTTCTGATTCACCCTCCAGACTTCACCTTCTCCTTCTCCTTATTCTGCTTCTTCTGATTCACCCTCCAGACTTCACCTTCTCCTTCTCCTTCTTCTGCTTCTTCTGATTCACCCTCCAGACTTCACCTTCTCCTTCTCCTTCGTCTACTTCTTCTGATTCACCCTCCAGACTACACCTTCTCCTTCTCCTTCTTCTACTTCTTCTGATTCACCCTCCAGACTTCACCTTCTCCTTCTCCTTCTTCTGTTTCTTCTGATTCACCGTCCAGACTTCACCTTCTGCTTCTCCTTCTTCTACTACTTCTGATTCACCCTCCAGACTTCACCTTCTCCTTCTCCTTCTTCTACTTCTTCTGATTCACCCTCCAGACTTCATCTTCTCCTTCTCCTTCTTCTGCTTCTTCTGATTCACCCTCCAGACTTCACCTTCTCCTTCTCCTTCTTCTGCTTCTTCTGATTCACCCTCCAGACTTCACCTTCTCCTTCTCCTTCTTCTACTTCTTCTGATTCACCCTCCAGACTTCACCTTCTCCTTCTCCTTCTTCTACTTCTTCTGATTCACCCTCCAGTCTTCACCTACTCCTTCTCCTTCTTCTGTTTCTTCTGCTTCACCCTCCAGACTTCACCTTCTCCTTCTCTTTCTTCTGCTTCTTCTGATTCACCCTCCAGACTTCACCTTCTACTTCTCCTTCTTCTGATTCTTCTGATTCACCCTCCAGACTTCACCTTCTCCTTCTCCTTCTTCTGCTTCTTCTGATTCACCCTCCTGACTTCACCTTCTCCTACTTCTTCTTCTACTTCTTCTGATTCACCCTCCTGACTTCACCTTCTCCTTCTCCTTCTTCTACTTCTTCTGCTTCACCCTCCAGACTTCACCTTCTCCTTCTCCTTCTTCTACTTCTTCTGATTCACCCTCCAGACTTCATCTTCTCCTTCTCCTTCTTCTGCTTCTTCTGATTCACCCTCCAGACTTCACCTTCTCCTTCTCCTTATTCTGCTTCTTCTGATTCACCCTCCAGACTTCACCTTCTCCTTCTCCTTATTCTGCTTCTTCTGATTCACCCTCCAGACTTCACCTTCTCCTTCTCCTTCCTCTGCTTCTTCTGATTCACCCTCCAGACTTCACCTTCTCCTTCTCCTTCTTCTGATTCTTCTGATTCACCCGCCAGACTTCACCTTCTCCTTCTCCTTCTTCTGCTTCTTCTGATTCACCCTCCTGACTTCACCTTCTCCTTCTCCTTCTTCTACTTCTTCTGATTCACCCTCCTGACTTCACCTTCTCCTTCTCCTTCTTCTACTTCTTCTGCTTCACCCTCCAGACTTCACCTTCTCCTTCTCCTTCTTCTACTTCTTCTGATTCACCCTCCAGACTTCACCTTCTCCTTCTCCTTCTTCTGCTTCTTCTGATTCACCGTCCAGACTTCACCTTCTCCTTCTCCTTATTCTGCTTCTTCTGATTCACCCTCCAGACTTCACCTTCTCCTTCTCCTTCTTCTGCTTCTTCTGATTCACACTCCAGACTTCACCTTCTCCTTCTCCTTCTTCTACTTCTTCTGATTCACCCTCCAGACTTCACCTTCTCCTTCTCTTTCTTCTGCTTCTTCTGATTCACCCTCCAGACTTCACCTTCTCCTTCTCCTTCTTCTGATTCTTCTGATTCACCCTCCAGACTTCACCTTCTCCTTCTCCTTCTTCTGCTTCTTCTGATTCACCCTCATGACTTCACCTTCTCCTTCTCCTTCTTCTACTTCTTCTGATTCACCCTCCTGACTTCACCTTCTCCTTCTCCTTCTTCTACTTCTTCTGCTTCACCCTCCAGACTTCACCTTCTCCTTCTCCTTATTCTACTTCTTCTGATTCACCCTCCAGACTTGACCTTCTCCTTCTCCTTCTTCTACTTCTTCTGATTCACCCTCCAGACTTCACCTTCTCCTTCTCCTTCTTCTGCTTCTTCTGCTTCACCGTCCTGACTTCACCTTCTCCTTCTCCTTCTTCTACTTCTTCTGCTTCATCCCCCTGACATCACTTGCTCCTTCTCCTTCTTCTGCTTCTACTGATTCACCCTCCTAACTTCACCTTCTCCTTCTCCTTCTTCTGCTTCTTCTGATTCACCCTCCTGACTTCACCTTCTCCTTCTCCTTCTTCTGCTTCTTCTGATTCACCCTCCAGACTTCACCTTCTCCTTCTCCTTCTTCTGCTTCTTCTGATTCACCCTCCAGACTTCACCTTCTCCTTCTCCTTCTTCTGCTTCTTCTGATTCACCCTCCAGACCTCACCTTCTCCTTCTCCTTCTTCTACTTCTTCTGATTCACCCTCCAGACTTCATCTTCTCCTTCTCCTTCTTCTGCTTCTTCTGATTCACCCTCCAGACTTCACCTTCTCCTTCTCCTTCTTCTGCTTCTTCTGATTCACCCTCCAGACTTCACCTTCTCCTTCTCCTTCTTCTACTTCTTCTGATTCACCCTCCAGACTTCACCTTCTCCTTCTCCTTCTTCTACTTCTTCTGATTCACCCTCCAGTCTTCACCTTCTCCTTCTCCTTCTTCTGTTTCTTCTGCTTCACCCTCCAGACTTCACCTTCTCCTTCTCTTTCTTCTGCTTCTTCTGATTCACCCTGCAGACTTCACCTTCTCCTTCTCCTTCTTCTGATTCTTCTGATTCACCCTCCAGACTTCACCTTCTACTTCTCCTTCTTCTGCTTCTTCTGATTCACCCTCCTGACTTCACCTTCTCTTTCTCCTTCTTCTACTTCTTCTGATTCACCCTCCTGACTTCACCTTCTCCTTCTCCTTCTTCTACTTCTTCTGCTTCACCCTCCAGACTTCACCTTCTCCTTCTTCTGCTTCTTCTGATTCACCCTTCAGACTTCACCTTCTCCTTCTCCTTTTTCTGCTTCTTCTGATTCACCCTCCAGACTTCACCTTCTCCTTCTCCTTATTCTGCTTCTTCTGATTCACCCTCCAGACTTCACCTTCTCCTTCTCCTTCTTCTGCTTCTTCTGATTCACCCTCCAGACTTCACCTTCTCCTTCTCCTTCTTCTGCTTTTTCTGATTCACCCTCCAGACTTCACCTTCTCCTTCTCCTTCTTCTACTTCTTCTGATTCACCCTCCAGACTTCACCTTCTCCTTCTCTTTCTTCTGCTTCTTCTGATTCACCCTCCAGACTTCACCTTCTCCTTCTCCTTCTTCTGATTCTTCTGATTCACCCTCCAGACTTCACCTTCTCCTTCTCCTTCTTCTGCTTCTTCTGATTCACCCTCCTGACTTCACCTTCTCCTTCTCCTTCTTCTACTTCTTCTGATTCACCCTCCTGACTTCTTCTTCTCCTTCTCCTTCTTCTACTTCTTCTGCTTCCCCCTGCAGACTTCACCTTCTCCTTCTCCTTCTTCTACTTCTTCTGATTCACCCTTCAGACTTCACCTTCTGCTTCTCCTTTTTCTGCTTCTTCTGATTCACCCTCCAGACTTCACCTTCTCCTTCTCCTTATTCTGCTTCTTCTGATTCACCCTCCAGACTTCACCTTCTCCTTCTCCTTCTTCTGCTTCTTCTGATTCACCCTCCAGACTTCACCTTCTCCTTCTCCTTCTTCTGCTTCTTCTGATTCACCCTCCAGACTTCACCTTCTCCTTCTCCTTCTTCTGCTTTTTCTGATTCACCCTCCAGACTTCACCTTCTCCTTCTCCTTCTTCTACTTCTTCTGATTCACCCTCCAGACTTCACCTTCTCCTTCTCTTTCTTCTGCTTCTTCTGATTCACCCTCCAGACTTCACCTTCTCCTTCTCCTTCTTCTGATTCTTCTGATTCACCCTCCAGACTTCACCTTCTCCTTCTCCTTCTTCTGCTTCTTCTGATTCACCCTCCTGACTTCACCTTCTCCTTCTCCTTCTTCTACTTCTTCTGATTCACCCTCCAGACTTCACCTTCTCCTTCTCCTTCTTTTGCTTCTTCTGCTTCACACTCCAGACTTCACCTTCTCCTTCTCCTTCTTCTGCTTCTTCTGATTCACCCTCCTTACTTCACCTTCTCCTTCTCCTTCTTCTGCTTCTTCTGATTCACCCTCCTGACCTCACCTTCTCCTTCTCCTTATTCTGCTTCTTCTGTTTCACCCTCCAGACTTCACCTTCTCCTTCTCCTTCTTCTGCTTCTTCTGATTCACCCTCCAGACTTCACCTTCTCCTTCTCCTTCTTCTGCTTCTTCTGATTCACCCTCCAGACTTCACCTTCTCCTTCTCCTTCTTCTACTTCTTCTGATTCACCCTCCAGACTTCACCTTCTCCTTCTCCTTCTTCTGCTTCTTCTGGTTCACCCTCCAGACTTCACCTTCTCCTTCTCCTTCGTCTACTTCTTCTGATTCACCCTCCAGACTACACCTTCTCCTTCTCCTTCTTCTACTTCTTCTGATTCACCCTCCAGACTTCACCTTCTCGTTCTCCTTCTTCTGTTTCTTCTGATTCACCCTCCAGACTTCACCTTCTCCTTCTCCTTCTTCTGCTTCTTCTGATTCACCCTCCAGACCTTACCTTCTCCTTCTCCTTCTTCTACTTCTTCTGATTCACCCTCCAGACTTCATCTTCTCCTTCTCCTTCTTCTGCTTCTTCTGATTCACCCTCCAGACTTCACCTTCTCCTTCTCCTTCTTCTGCTTCTTCTGATTCACCCTCCAGACTTCACCTTCTCCTTCTCCTTCTTCTACTTCTTCTGAGTCACCCTCCAGACTTCACCTTCTCCTTCTCCTTCTTCTACTTCTTCTGATTCACCCTCCAGTCTTCACCTTCTCCTTCTCCTTCTTCTGTTTCTTCTGCTTCACCCTCCAGACTTCACCTTCTCCTTCTCTTTCTTCTGCTTCTTCTGATTCACCCTCCAGACTTCACCTTCTCCTTCTCCTTCTTCTGATTCTTCTGATTCACCCTCCAGACTTCACCTTCTCCTTCTCCTTCTTCTGCTTCTTCTGATTCACCCTCCTGACTTCACCTTCTCCTTCTCCTTCTTCTACTTCTTCTGATTCACCCTCCTGACTTCACCTTCTCCTTCTCCTTCTTCTACTTCTTCTGCTTCACCCTCCAGACTTCACCTTCTCCTTCTCCTTCTTCTACTTCTTCTGATTCACCCTTCAGACTTCACCTCCTGCTTCTCCTTTTTCTGCTTCTTCTGATTCACCCTCCAGACTTCACCTTCTCCTTCTCCTTATTCTGCTTCTTCTGATTCACCCTCCAGACTACACCTTCTCCTTCTCCTTCTTCTACTTCTTCTGATTCACCCTCCAGACTTCACCTTCTCCTTCTCCTTCTTCTGTTTCTTCTGATTCACCCTCCAGACTTCACCTTCTCCTTCTCCTTCTTCTACTTCTTCTGATTCACCCTCCAGACTTCACCTTCTCCTTCTCCTTCTTCTACTTCTTCTGCTTCTCCCTCCAGACTTCACCTTCTCCTTCTCCTTCTTCTGCTTCTTCTGATTCACCCTCCAGACTTCACCTTCTCCTTCTCTTTCTTCTGCTTCTTCTGATTCACCCTCCAGACTTCACCTCCTCCTTCTCCTTCTTCTGATTCTTCTGATTCACCCTCCAGACTTCACCTTCTCCTTCTCCTTCTTCTGCTCCTTCTGATTCACCCTCCTGACTTCACCTTCTCCTTCTCCTTCTTCTACTTCTTCTGATTCACCCTCCTGCCTTCACCTTCTCCTTCTCCTTCTTCTACTTCTTCTGCTTCACCCTCCAGACTTCACCTTCTCCTTCTCCTTTTTCTACTTCTTCTGATTCACCCTCCAGACTTCACCTTCTCCTACTCCTTCTTTTGCTTCTTCTGCTTCACACTCCAGACTTCACCTTCTCCTTCTCCTTCTTCTGCTTCTTCTGATTCACCCTCCTTACTTCACCTTCTCCTTCTCCTTCTTCTGCTTCTTCTGATTCACCCTCCTGACTTCACCTTCTCCTTCTCCTTATTCTGCTTCTTCTGTTTCACCCTCCAGACTTCACCTTCTCTTTCTCCTTCTTCTGCTTCTTCTGATTCACCCTCCAGACTTCACCTTCTCCTTCTTCTTCTTCTGCTTCTTCTGATTCACCCTCCAGACTTCACCTTCTCCTTCTCCTTCTTCTAATTCTTCTGATTCACCCTCCAGACTTCACCTTCTCCTTATCCTTCTTGTACTTCTTCTGCTTCTCCCTCCAGACTTCACCTTCTCCTTCTCCTTCTTCTGCTTCTTCTGATTCACCCTCCAGACTTCACCTTCTACTTCTCCTTCTTCTGATTCTTCTGATTCACCCTCCAGACTTCAACTTCTCCTTCTCCTTCTTCTGCTTCTTATGATTCACCCTCCTGACTTCATCTTCTCCTTCTCCTTCTTCTACTTCTTCTGATTCACCCTCCTGACTTCACCTTCTCCTGCTCCTTCTTCTACTTCTTCTGCTTCACCCTCCAGACTTCACCTTCTCCTTCTCCTTCTTCTACTTCTTCTGATTCACCCTTCAGACTTCACCTTCTCCTTCTCCTTTTTCTGCTTCTTCTGATTCACCCTCCAGACTTCACCTTCTCCTTCTCCTTATTCTGCTTCTTCTGATTCACCCTCCAGACTTCACCTTCTCCTTCTCCTTCTTCTGCTTCTTCTGATTCACCCTCCAGACTTCACCTTCTCCTTCTCCTTCTTCTGCTTCTTCTGATTCACCCTCCAGACTTCACCTTCTCCTTCTCCTTCGTCTACTTCTTCTGATTCACCCTCCAGACTACACCTTCTCCTTCTCCTTCTTCTACTTCTTCTGATTCACCCTCCAGACTTCACCTTCTCCTTCTCCTTCTTCTGTTTCTTCTGATTCACCGTCCAGACTTCACCTTCTGCTTCTCCTTCTTCTACTACTTCTGATTCACCCTCCAGACTTCACCTTCTCCTTCTCCTTCTTCTACTTCTTCTGATTCACCCTCCAGACTTCATCTTCTCCTTCTCCTTCTTCTGCTTCTTCTGATTCACCCTCCAGACTTCACCTTCTCCTTCTCCTTCTTCTGCTTCTTCTGATTCACCCTCCAGACTTCACCTTCTCCTTCTCCTTCTTCTACTTCTTCTGATTCACCCTCCAGACTTCACCTTCTCCTTCTCCTTCTTCTACTTCTTCTGATTCACCCTCCAGTCTTCACCTTCTCCTTCTCCTTCTTCTGTTTCTTCTGCTTCACCCTCCAGACTTCACCTTCTCCTTCTCTTTCTTCTGCTTCTTCTGATTCACCCTCCAGACTTCACCTTCTACTTCTCCTTCTTCTGATTCTTCTGATTCACCCTCCAGACTTCACCTTCTCCTTCTCCTTCTTCTGCTTCTTCTGATTCACCCTCCTGACTTCACCTTCTCCTACTTCTTCTTCTACTTCTTCTGATTCACCCTCCTGACTTCACCTTCTCCTTCTCCTTCTTCTACTTCTTCTGCTTCACCCTCCAGACTTCACCTTCTCCTTCTCCTTCTTCTACTTCTTCTGATTCACCCTCCAGACTTCATCTTCTCCTTCTCCTTCTTCTGCTTCTTCTGATTCACCCTCCAGACTTCACCTTCTCCTTCTCCTTATTCTGCTTCTTCTGATTCACCCTCCAGACTTCACCTTCTCCTTCTCCTTATTCTGCTTCTTCTGATTCACCCTCCAGACTTCACCTTCTCCTTCTCCTTCCTCTGCTTCTTCTGATTCACCCTCCAGACTTCACCTTCTCCTTCTCCTTCTTCTGATTCTTCTGATTCACCCGCCAGACTTCACCTTCTCCTTCTCCTTCTTCTGCTTCTTCTGATTCACCCTCCTGACTTCACCTTCTCCTTCTCCTTCTTCTACTTCTTCTGATTCACCCTCCTGACTTCACCTTCTCCTTCTCCTTCTTCTACTTCTTCTGCTTCACCCTCCAGACTTCACCTTCTCCTTCTCCTTCTTCTACTTCTTCTGATTCACCCTCCAGACTTCACCTTCTCCTTCTCCTTCTTCTGCTTCTTCTGATTCACCGTCCAGACTTCACCTTCTCCTTCTCCTTATTCTGCTTCTTCTGATTCACCCTCCAGACTTCACCTTCTCCTTCTCCTTCTTCTGCTTCTTCTGATTCACACTCCAGACTTCACCTTCTCCTTCTCCTTCTTCTACTTCTTCTGATTCACCCTCCAGACTTCACCTTCTCCTTCTCTTTCTTCTGCTTCTTCTGATTCACCCTCCAGACTTCACCTTCTCCTTCTCCTTCTTCTGATTCTTCTGATTCACCCTCCAGACTTCACCTTCTCCTTCTCCTTCTTCTGCTTCTTCTGATTCACCCTCATGACTTCACCTTCTCCTTCTCCTTCTTCTACTTCTTCTGATTCACCCTCCTGACTTCACCTTCTCCTTCTCCTTCTTCTACTTCTTCTGCTTCACCCTCCAGACTTCACCTTCTCCTTCTCCTTATTCTACTTCTTCTGATTCACCCTCCAGACTTGACCTTCTCCTTCTCCTTCTTCTACTTCTTCTGATTCACCCTCCAGACTTCACCTTCTCCTTCTCCTTCTTCTGCTTCTTCTGCTTCACCGTCCTGACTTCACCTTCTCCTTCTCCTTCTTCTACTTCTTCTGCTTCATCCCCCTGACATCACTTGCTCCTTCTCCTTCTTCTGCTTCTACTGATTCACCCTCCTAACTTCACCTTCTCCTTCTCCTTCTTCTGCTTCTTCTGATTCACCCTCCAGACCTCACCTTCTCCTTCTCCTTCTTCTACTTCTTCTGATTCACCCTCCAGACTTCATCTTCTCCTTCTCCTTCTTCTGCTTCTTCTGATTCACCCTCCAGACTTCACCTTCTCCTTCTCCTTCTTCTGCTTCTTCTGATTCACCCTCCAGACTTCACCTTCTCCTTCTCCTTCTTCTACTTCTTCTGATTCACCCTCCAGACTTCACCCTCTCCTTCTCCTTCTTCTACTTCTTCTGATTCACCCTCCAGTCTTCACCTTCTCCTTCTCCTTCTTCTGTTTCTTCTGCTTCACCCTCCAGACTTCACCTTCTCCTTCTCTTTCTTCTGCTTCTTCTGATTCACCCTCCAGACTTCACCTTCTCCTTCTCCTTCTTCTGATTCTTCTGATTCACCCTCCAGACTTCACCTTCTACTTCTCCTTCTTCTGCTTCTTCTGATTCACCCTCCTGACTTCACCTTCTCTTTCTCCTTCTTCTACTTCTTCTGATTCACCCTCCTGACTTCACCTTCTCCTTCTCCTTCTTCTACTTCTTCTGCTTCACCCTCCAGACTTCACCTTCTCCTTCTTCTGCTTCTTCTGATTCACCCTTCAGACTTCACCTTCTCCTTCTCCTTTTTCTGCTTCTTCTGATTCACCCTCCAGACTTCACCTTCTCCTTCTCCTTATTCTGCTTCTTCTGATTCACCCTCCAGACTTCACCTTCTCCTTCTCCTTCTTCTGCTTCTTCTGATTCACCCTCCAGACTTCACCTTCTCCTTCTCCTTCTTCTGTTTCTTCTGATTCACCCTCCAGACTTCACCTTCTCCTTCTCCTTCTTCTGCTTTTTCTGATTCACCCTCCAGACTTCACCTTCTCCTTCTCCTTCTTCTACTTCTTCTGATTCACCCTCCAGACTTCACCTTCTCCTTCTCTTTCTTCTGCTTCTTCTGATTCACCCTCCAGACTTCACCTTCTCCTTCTCCTTCTTCTGATTCTTCTGATTCACCCTCCAGACTTCACCTTCTCCTTCTCCTTCTTCTGCTTCTTCTGATTCACCCTCCTGACTTCACCTTCTCCTTCTCCTTCTTCTACTTCTTCTGATTCACCCTCCTGACTTCACCTTCTCCTTCTCCTTCTTCTACTTCTTCTGCTTCACCCTGCAGACTTCACCTTCTCCTTCTCCTTCTTCTACTTCTTCTGATTCACCCTCCAGACTTCACCTTCTCCTTCTCCTTCTTTTGCTTCTTCTGCTTCACACTCCAGAATTCACCTTCTCCTTCTCCTTCTTCTGCTTCTTCTGATTCACCCTCCTTACTTCACCTTCTCCTTCTCCTTCTTCTGCTTCTTCTGATTCACCCTCCTGACTTCACCTTCTCCTTCTCCTTATTCTGCTTCTTCTGTTTCACCCTCCAGACTTCTCCTTCTCCTTCTCCTTCTTCTGCTTCTTCTGATTCACCCTCCAGACTTCACCTTCTCCTTCTCCTTCTTCTGCT
This sequence comes from Somniosus microcephalus, assembly GCF_052327205.1. Taxonomy (NCBI): domain Eukaryota; kingdom Metazoa; phylum Chordata; class Chondrichthyes; order Squaliformes; family Somniosidae; genus Somniosus; species Somniosus microcephalus. The sequence goes on from NW_028226015.1 coordinate 27,532, forward strand.
TCTTCTGATCCACCCTCCAGACTTCACCTTCTCCTTCTCCTTCTTCTACTTCTTCTGAATCACCCTCCAGACTTCACCTTCTCCTTCTCCTTCTTCTGCTTCTTCTGGTTCACCCTCCAGACTTCACCTTCTCCTTCTCCTTCGTCTACTTCATCTGATTCACCCTCCAGACTACACCTTCTCCTTCTCCTTCTTCTACTTCCTCTGATTCACCCTCCAGACTTCACCTTCTCCTTCTCCTTCTTCTGTTTCTTCTGATTCACCCTCCAGACTTCACCTTCTCCTTCTCCTTTTTCTACTTCTTCTGATTCACCCTCCAGACTTCACCTTCTCCTTCTCCTTCTTCTACTTCTTCTGATTCACCCTCCAGACTTCACCTTCTCCTTCTCCTTCTTCTACTTCTTCTGCTTCTCCCTCCAGACTTCACCTTCTCCTTCTCCTTCTTCTGGTTCTTCTGATTCACCCTCCAGACTTCACCTTCTCCTTCTCTTTCTTCTGCTTCTTCTGATTCACCCTCCAGACTTCACCTTCTCCTTCTCCTTCTTCTACTTCTTCTGATTCACCCTCCAGACTTCACCTTCTCCTTCTCCTTCTTCTACTTCTTCTGCTTCTCCCTCCAGACTTCACCTTCTCCTTCTCCTTCTTCTGCTTCTTCTGATTCACCCTCCAGACTTCACCTTCTCCTTCTCCTTCTTCTGATTCTTCTGATTCACCCTCCAGACTTCACCTTCTCCTTCTCCTTCTTCTGCTTCTTATGATTCACCCTCCTGACTTCATCTTCTCCTTCTCCTTCTTCTACTTCTTCTGATTCACCCTCCTGACTTCACCTTCTCCTGCTCCTTCTTCTACTTCTTCTGCTTCACCCTCCAGACTTCACCTTCTCCTTCTCCTTCTTCTACTTCTTCTGATTCACCCTTCAGACTTCACCTTCTCCTTCTCCTTTTTCTGCTTCTTCTGATTCACCCTCCAGACTTCACCTTCTCCTTCTCCTTATTCTGCTTCTTCTGATTCACCCTCCAGACTTCACCTTCTCCTTCTCCTTCTTCTGCTTCTTCTGATTCACCCTCCAGACTTCACCTTCTCCTTCTCCTTCTTCTGCTTCTTCTGATTCACCCTCCAGACTTCACCTTCTCCTTCTCCTTCTTCTGCTTTTTCTGATTCACCCTCCAGACTTCACCTTCTCCTTCTCCTTCTTCTACTTCTTCTGATTCACCCTCCAGACTTCACCTTCTCCTTCTCTTTCTTCTGCTTCTTCTGATTCACCCTCCAGACTTCACCTTCTCCTTCTCCTTCTTCTGATTCTTCTGTTTCACCCTCCAGACTTCACCTTCTCCTTCTCCTTCTTCTGCTTCTTCTGATTCACCCTCCTGACTTCACCTTCTCCTTCTCCTTCTTCTACTTCTTCTGATTCACCCTCCTGACTTCACCTTCTCCTTCTCCTTCTTCTACTTCTTCTGCTTCCCCCTGCAGACTTCACCTTCTCCTTCTCCTTCTTCTACTTCTTCTGATTCACCCTCCAGACTTCACCTTCTCCTTCACCTTCTTTTGCTTCTTCTGCTTCGCACTCCAGACTTCACCTTCTCCTTCTCCTTCTTCTGCTTCTTCTGATTCACCCTCCTTACTTCACCTTCTCCTTCTCCTTCTTCAGCTTCTTCTGATTCACCCTCCTGACTTCACCTTCTCCTTCTCCTTCTTCTACTTCTTCTGATTCACCCTCCTGACTTCACCTTCTCCTTCTCCTTCTTCTACTTCTTCTGATTCACCCTCCAGACTTCACCTTCTCCTTCTCCTTCTTCTGCTTCTTCTGATTCACCCTCCAGACCTCACCTTCTCCTTCTCCTTCTTCTACTTCTTCTGATTCACCCTCCAGACTTCATCTTCTCCTTCTCCTTCTTCTGCTTCTTCTGATTCACCCTCCAGACTTCACCTTCTCCTTCTCCTTCTTCTGCTTCTTCTGATTCACCCTCCAGACTTCACCTTCTCCTTCTCCTTCTTCTACTTCTTCTGATTCACCCTCCAGACTTCACCTTCTCCTTCTCCTTCTTCTACTTCTTCTGATTCACCCTCCAGTCTTCACCTTCTCCTTCTCCTTCTTCTGTTTCTTCTGCTTCACCCTCCAGACTTCACCTTCTCCTTCTCTTTCTTCTGCTTCTTCTGATTCACCCTCCAGACTTCACCTTCTCCTTCTCCTTCTTCTGATTCTTCTGATTCACCCTCCAGACTTCACCTTCTCCTTCTCCTTCTTCTGCTTCTTCTGATTCACCCTCCTGACTTCACCTTCTCCTTCTCCTTCTTCTACTTCTTCTGATTCACCCTCCTGACTTCACCTTCTCCTTCTCCTTCTTCTACTTCTTCTGCTTCACCCTCCAGACTTCACCTTCTCCTTCTCCTTCTTCTACTTCTTCTGATTCACCCTTCAGACTTCACCTTCTGCTTCTCCTTTTTCTGCTTCTTCTGATTCACCCTCCAGACTTCACCTTCTCCTTCTCCTTATTCTGCTTCTTCTGATTCACCCTCCAGAATTCACCTTCTCCTTCTCCTTCTTCTGCTTCTTCTGATTCACCCTCCAGACTTCACCTTCTCCTTCTCCTTCTTCTGCTTCTTCTGATTCACCCTCCAGACTTCACCTTCTCCTTCTCCTTCTTCTGCTTTTTCTGATTCACCCTCCAGACTTCACCTTCTCCTTCTCCTTTTTCTACTTCTTCTGATTCACCCTCCAGACTTCACCTTCTCCTTCTCTTTCTTCTGCTTCTTCTGATTCACCCTCCAGACTTCACCTTCTCCTTCTCCTTCTTCTGATTCTTCTGATTCACCCTCCAGACTTCACCTTCTCCTTCTCCTTCTTCTGCTTCTTCTGATTCACCCTCCTGACTTCACCTTCTCCTTCTCCTTCTTCTACTTCTTCTGATTCACCCTCCTGACTTCACCTTCTCCTTCTCCTTCTTCTACTTCTTCTGCTTCCCCCTGCAGACTTCACCTTCTCCTTCTCCTTCTTCTACTTCTTCTGATTCACCCTTCAGACTTCACCTTCTGCTTCTCCTTTTTCTGCTTCTTCTGATTCACCCTCCAGACTTCACCTTCTCCTTCTCCTTATTCTGCTTCTTCTGATTCACCCTCCAGACTTCACCTTCTCCTTCTCCTTCTTCTGCTTCTTCTGATTCACCCTCCAGACTTCACCTTCTCCTTCTCCTTCTTCTGCTTCTTCTGATTCACCCTCCAGACTTCACCTTCTTCTTCTCCTTCTTCTGCTTTTTCTGATTCACCCTCCAGACTTCACCTTCTCCTTCTCCTTCTTCTACTTCTTCTGATTCACCCTCCAGACTTCACCTTCTCCTTCTCTTTCTTCTGCTTCTTCTGATTCACCCTCCAGACTTCACCTTCTCCTTCTCCTTCTTCTGATTCTTCTGATTCACCCTCCAGACTTCACCTTCTCCTTCTCCTTCTTCTGCTTCTTCTGATTCACCCTCCTGACTTCACCTTCTCCTTCTCCTTCTTCTACTTCTTCTGATTCACCCTCCTGACTTCACCTTCTCCTTCTCCTTCTTCTACTTCTTCTGCTTCCCCCTGCAGACTTCACCTTCTCCTTCTCCTTCTTCTACTTCTTCTGATTCACCCTCCAGACTTCACCTTCCCATTCTCCTTCTTTTGCTTCTTCTGCTTCACACTCCAGACTTCACCTTCTCCTTCTCCTTCTTCTGCTTCTTCTGATTCACCCTCCTTACTTCACCTTCTCCTTCTCCTTCTTCTGCTTCTTCTGATTCACCCTCCTGACTTCACCTTCTCCTTCTCCTTATTCTGCTTCTTCTGTTTCACCCTCCAGACTTCACCTTCTCCTTCTCCTTCTTCTGCTTCTTCTGATTCACCCTCCAGACTTCACCTTCTCCTTCTCCTTCTTCTGCTTCTTCTGATTCACCCTCCAGACTTCACCTTCACCTTCTCCTTCTTCTACTTCTTCTGATTCACCCTCCAGACTTCACCTTCTCCTTCTCCTTCTTCTGCTTCTTCTGGTTCACCCTCCAGACTTCACCTTCTCCTTCTCCTTCGTCTACTTCTTCTGATTCACCCTCCAGACTACACCTTCTCCTTCTCCTTCTTCTACTTCTTCTGCTTCCCCCTGCAGACTTCACCTTCTCCTTCTCCTTCTTCTACTTCTTCTGATTCACCCTTCAGACTTCACCTTCTGCTTCTCCTTTTTCTGCTTCTTCTGATTCACCCTCCAGACTTCACCTTCTCCTTCTCCTTATTCTGCTTCTTCTGATTCACCCTCCAGACTTCACCTTCTCCTTCTCCTTCTTCTGCTTCTTCTGATTCACCCTCCAGACTTCACCTTCTCCTTCTCCTTCTTCTGCTTCTTCTGATTCACCCTCCAGACTTCACCTTCTTCTTCTCCTTCTTCTGCTTTTTCTGATTCACCCTCCAGACTTCACCTTCTCCTTCTCCTTCTTCTACTTCTTCTGATTCACCCTCCAGACTTCACCTTCTCCTTCTCTTTCTTCTGCTTCTTCTGATTCACCCTCCAGACTTCACCTTCTCCTTCTCCTTCTTCTGATTCTTCTGATTCACCCTCCAGACTTCACCTTCTCCTTCTCCTTCTTCTGCTTCTTCTGATTCACCCTCCTGACTTCACCTTCTCCTTCTCCTTCTTCTACTTCTTCTGATTCACCCTCCTGACTTCACCTTCTCCTTCTCCTTCTTCTACTTCTTCTGCTTCCCCCTGCAGACTTCACCTTCTCCTTCTCCTTCTTCTACTTCTTCTGATTCACCCTCCAGACTTCACCTTCCCATTCTCCTTCTTTTGCTTCTTCTGCTTCACACTCCAGACTTCACCTTCTCCTTCTCCTTCTTCTGCTTCTTCTGATTCACGCTCCTTACTTCACCTTCTCCTTCTCCTTCTTCTGCTTCTTCTGATTCACCCTCCTGACTTCACCTTCTCCTTCTCCTTATTCTGCTTCTTCTGTTTCACCCTCCAGACTTCACCTTCTCCTTCTCCTTCTTCTGCTTCTTCTGATTCACCCTCCAGACTTCACCTTCTCCTTCTCCTTCTTCTGCTTCTTCTGATTCACCCTCCAGACTTCACCTTCTCCTTCTCCTTCTTCTACTTCTTCTGATTCACCCTCCAGACTTCACCTTCTCCTTCTCCTTCTTCTGCTTCTTCTGGTTCACCCTCCAGACTTCACCTTCTCCTTCTCCTTCGTCTACTTCTTCTGATTCACCCTCCAGACTACACCTTCTCCTTCTCCTTCTTCTACTTCTTCTGATTCACCCTCCAGACTTCACCTTCTCGTTCTCCTTCTTCTGTTTCTTCTGATTCACCCTCCAGACTTCACCTTCTCCTTCTCCTTCTTCTGCTTCTTCTGATTCACCCTCCAGACCTCACCTTCTCCTTCTCCTTCTTCTACTTCTTCTGATTCACCCTCCAGACTTCATCTTCTCCTTCTCCTTCTTCTGCTTCTTCTGATTCACCCTCCAGACTTCACCTTCTCCTTCTCCTTCTTCTGCTTCTTCTGATTCACCCTCCAGACTTCACCTTCTCCTTCTCCTTCTTCTACTTCTTCTGATTCACCCTCCAGACTTCACCTTCTCCTTCTCCTTCTTCTACTTCTTCTGATTCACCCTCCAGTCTTCACCTTCTCCTTCTCCTTCTTCTGTTTCTTCTGCTTCACCCTCCAGACTTCACCTTCTCCTTCTCTTTCTTCTGCTTCTTCTGATTCACCCTCCAGACTTCACCTTCTCCTTCTCCTTCTTCTGATTCTTCTGATTCACCCTCCAGACTTCACCTTCTCCTTCTCCTTCTTCTGCTTCTTCTGATTCACCCTCCTGACTTCACCTTCTCCTTCTCCTTCTTCTACTTCTTCTGATTCACCCTCCTGACTTCACCTTCTCCTTCTCCTTCTTCTACTTCTTCTGCTTCACCCTCCAGACTTCACCTTCTCCTTCTCCTTCTTCTACTTCTTCTGATTCACCCTTCAGACTTCACCTTCTGCTTCTCCTTTTTCTGCTTCTTCTGATTCACCCTCCAGACTTCACCTTCTCCTTCTCCTTATTCTGCTTCTTCTGATTCACCCTCCAGACTTCACCTTCTCCTTCTCCTTCTTCTGCTTCTTCTGATTCACCCTCCAGACTTCACCTTCTCCTTCTCCTTCTTCTGCTTCTTCTGATTCACCCTCCAGACTTCACGTTCTCCTTCTCCTTCTTCTGCTTTTTCTGATTCACCCTCCAGACTTCACCTTCTCCTTCTCCTTCTTCTACTTCTTCTGATTCACCCTCCAGACTTCACCTTCTCCTTCTCTTTCTTCTGCTTCTTCTGATTCACCCTCCAGACTTCACCTTCTCCTTCTCCTTCTTCTGATTCTTCTGATTCACCCTCCAGACTTCACCTTCTCCTTCTCCTTCTTCTGCTTCTTCTGATTCACCCTCCTGACTTCACCTTCTCCTTCTCCTTCTTCTACTTCTTCTGATTCACCCTCCTGACTTCACCTTCTCCTTCTCCTTCTTCTACTTCTTCTGCTTCCCCCTGCAGACTTCACCTTCTCCTTCTCCTTCTTCTACTTCTTCTGATTCACCCTTCAGACTTCACCTTCTGCTTCTCCTTTTTCTGCTTCTTCTGATTCACCCTCCAGACTTCACCTTCTCCTTCTCCTTATTCTGCTTCTTCTGATTCACCCTCCAGACTTCACCTTCTCCTTCTCCTTCTTCTGCTTCTTCTGATTCACCCTCCAGACTTCACCTTCTCCTTCTCCTTCTTCTGCTTCTTCTGATTCACCCTCCAGACTTCACCTTCTCCTTCTCCTTCTTCTGCTTTTTCTGATTCACCCTCCAGACTTCACCTTCTCCTTCTCCTTCTTCTACTTCTTCTGATTCACCCTCCAGACTTCACCTTCTCCTTCTCTTTCTTCTGCTTCTTCTGATTCACCCTCCAGACTTCACCTTCTCCTTCTCCTTCTTCTGATTCTTCTGATTCACCCTCCAGACTTCACCTTCTCCTTCTCCTTCTTCTGCTTCTTCTGATTCACCCTCCTGACTTCACCTTCTCCTTCTCCTTCTTCTACTTCTTCTGATTCACCCTCCTGACTTCACCTTCTCCTTCTCCTTCTTCTACTTCTTCTGCTTCCCCCTGCAGACTTCACCTTCTCCTTCTCCTTCTTCTGATTCACCCTCCAGACTTCACCTTCTCCTTCTCCTTCTTTTGCTTCTTCTGCTTCACACTCCAGACTTCACCTTCTCCTTCTCCTTCTTCTGCTTCTTCTGATTCACCCTCCTTACTTCACCTTCTCCTTCTCCTTCTTCTGCTTCTTCTGATTCACCCTCCTGACTTCACCTTCTCCTTCTCCTTATTCTACTTCTTCTGATTCACCCTCCAGACTTCACCTTCTCCTTCTCCTTCTTCTGCTTCTTCTGATTCACCCTCCAGACCTCACCTTCTCCTTCTCCTTCTTCTACTTCTTCTGATTCACCCTCCAGACTTCATCTTCTCCTTCTCCTTCTTCTGCTTCTTCTGATTCACCCTCCAGACTTCACCTTCTCCTTCTCCTTCTTCTGCTTCTTCTGATTCACCCTCCAGACTTCACCTTCTCCTTCTCCTTCTTCTACTTCTTCTGATTCACCCTCCAGACTTCACCTTCTCCTTCTCCTTCTTCTACTTCTTCTGATTCACCCTCCAGTCTTCACCTTCTCCTTCTCCTTCTTCTGTTTCTTCTGCTTCACCCTCCAGACTTCACCTTCTCCTTCTCTTTCTTCTGCTTCTTCTGATTCACCCTCCAGACTTCACCTTCTCCTTCTCCTTCTTCTGATTCTTCTGATTCACCCTCCAGACTTCACCTTCTCCTTCTCCTTCTTCTGCTTCTTCTGATTCACCCTCCTGACTTCACCTTCTCCTTCTCCTTCTTCTACTTCTTCTGATTCACCCTCCTGACTTCACCTTCTCCTTCTCCTTCTTCTACTTCTTCTGCTTCACCCTCCAGACTTCACCTTCTCCTTCTCCTTCTTCTACTTCTTCTGATTCACCCTTCAGACTTCACCTTCTGCTTCTCCTTTTTCTGCTTCTTCTGATTCACCCTCCAGACTTCACCTTCTCCTTCTCCTTATTCTGCTTCTTCTGATTCACCCTCCAGACTTCACCTTCTCCTTCTCCTTCTTCTGCTTCTTCTGATTCACCCTCCAGACTTCACCTTCTCCTTCTCCTTCTTCTGCTTCTTCTGATTCACCCTCCAGACTTCACCTTCTCCTTCTCCTTCTTCTGCTTTTTCTGATTCACCCTCCAGACTTCACCTTCTCCTTCTCCTTCTTCTACTTCTTCTGATTCACCCTCCAGACTTCACCTTCTCCTTCTCTTTCTTCTGCTTCTTCTGATTCACCCTCCAGACTTCACCTTCTCCTTCTCCTTCTTCTGATTCTTCTGATTCACCCTCCAGACTTCACCTTCTCCTTCTCCTTCTTCTGCTTCTTCTGTTTCACCCTCCTGACTTCACCTTCTCCTTTTCCTTCTTCTACTTCTTCTGATTCACCCTCCTGACTTCACCTTCTCCTTCTCCTTCTTCTACTTCTTCTGCTTCCCCCTGCAGACTTCACCTTCTCCTTCTCCTTCTTCTACTTCTTCTGATTCACCCTTCAGACTTCACCTTCTGCTTCTCCTTTTTCTGCTTCTTCTGATTCACCCTCCAGACTTCACCTTCTCCTTCTCCTTATTCTGCTTCTTCTGATTCACCCTCCAGACTTCACCTTCTCCTTCTCCTTCTTCTGCTTCTTCTGATTCACCCTCCAGACTTCACCTTCTCCTTCTCCTTCTTCTGCTTCTTCTGATTCACCCTCCAGACTTCACCTTCTCCTTCTCCTTCTTCTGCTTTTTCTGATTCACCCTCCAGACTTCACCTTCTCCTTCTCCTTCTTCTACTTCTTCTGATTCACCCTCCAGACTTCACCTTCTCCTTCTCTTTCTTCTGCTTCTTCTGATTCACCCTCCAGACTTCACCTTCTCCTTCTCCTTCTTCTGATTCTTCTGATTCACCCTCCAGACTTCACCTTCTCCTTCTCCTTCTTCTGCTTCTTCTGATTCACCCTCCTGACTTCACCTTCTCCTTCTCCTTCTTCTACTTCTTCTGATTCACCCTCCTGACTTCACCTTCTCCTTCTCCTTCTTCTACTTCTTCTGCTTCCCCCTGCAGACTTCACCTTCTCCTTCTCCTTCTTTTGCTTCTTCTGCTTCACACTCCAGACTTCACCTTCTCCTTCTCCTTCTTCTGCTTCTTCTGATTCACCCTCCTTACTTCACCTTCTCCTTCTCCTTCTTCTGCTTCTTCTGATTCACCCTCCTGACTTCACCTTCTCCTTCTCCTTATTCTGCTTCTTCTGTTTCACCCTCCAGACTTCACCTTCTCCTTCTCCTTCTTCTGCTTCTTCTGATTCACCCTCCAGACTTCACCTTCTCCTTCTCCTTCTTCTGCTTCTTCTGATTCACCCTCCAGACTTCACCTTCTCCTTCTCCTTCTTCTACTTCTTCTGATTCACCCTCCAGACTTCACCTTCTCCTTCTCCTTCTTCTGCTTCTTCTGGTTCACCCTCCAGACTTCACCTTCTCCTTCTCCTTCGTCTACTTCTTCTGATTCACCCTCCAGACTACACCTTCTCCTTCTCCTTCTTCTACTTCTTCTGATTCACCCTCCAGACTTCACCTTCTCGTTCTCCTTCTTCTGTTTCTTCTGATTCACCCTCCAGACTTCACCTTCTCCTTCTCCTTCTTCTGCTTCTTCTGATTCACCCTCCAGACCTCACCTTCTCCTTCTCCTTCTTCTACTTCTTCTGATTCACCCTCCAGACTTCATCTTCTCCTTCTCCTTCTTCTGCTTCTTCTGATTCACCCTCCAGACTTCACCTTCTCCTTCTCCTTCTTCTACTTCTTCTGATTCACCCTCCAGACTTCACCTTCTCCTTCTCCTTCTTCTACTTCTTCTGATTCACCCTCCAGTCTTCACCTTCTCCTTCTCCTTCTTCTGTTTCTTCTGCTTCACCCTCCAGACTTCACCTTCTCCTTCTCTTTCTTCTGCTTCTTCTGATTCACCCTCCAGACTTCACCTTCTCCTTCTCCTTCTTCTGATTCTTCTGATTCACCCTCCAGACTTCACCTTCTCCTTCTCCTTCTTCTGCTTCTTCTGATTCACCCTCCTGACTTCACCTTCTCCTTCTCCTTCTTCTACTTCTTCTGATTCACCCTCCTGACTTCACCTTCTCCTTCTCCTTCTTCTACTTCTTCTGCTTCACCCTCCAGACTTCACCTTCTCCTTCTCCTTCTTCTACTTCTTCTGATTCACCCTTCAGACTTCACCTTCTGCTTCTCCTTTTTCTGCTTCTTCTGATTCACCCTCCAGACTTCACCTTCTCCTTCTCCTTATTCTGCTTCTTCTGATTCACCCTCCAGACTTCACCTTCTCCTTCTCCTTCTTCTGCTTCTTCTGATTCACCCTCCAGACTTCACCTTCTCCTTCTCCTTCTTCTGCTTCTTCTGATTCACCCTCCAGACTTCACCTTCTCCTTCTCCTTCTTCTGCTTTTTCTGATTCACCCTCCAGACTTCACCTTCTCCTTCTCCTTCTTCTACTTCTTCTGATTCACCCTCCAGAGTTCACCTTCTCCTTCTCTTTCTTCTGCTTCTTCTGATTCACCCTCCAGACTTCACCTTCTCCTTCTCCTTCTTCTGATTCTTCTGATTCACCCTCCAGACTTCACCTTCTCCTTCTCCTTCTTCTGCTTCTTCTGATTCACCCTCCTGACTTCACCTTCTCCTTCTCCTTCTTCTACTTCTTCTGATTCACCCTCCTGACTTCACCTTCTCCTTCTCCTTCTTCTACTTCTTCTGCTTCCCCCTGCAGACTTCACCTTCTCCTTCTCCTTCTTCTACTTCTTCTGATTCACCCTTCAGACTTCACCTTCTGCTTCTCCTTTTTCTGCTTCTTCTGATTCACCCTCCAGACTTCACCTTCTCCTTCTCCTTATTCTGCTTCTTCTGATTCACCCTCCAGACTTCACCTTCTCCTTCTCCTTCTTCTGCTTCTTCTGATTCACCCTCCAGACTTCACCTTCTCCTTCTCCTTCTTCTGCTTCTTCTGATTCACCCTCCAGACTTCACCTTCTCCTTCTCCTTCTTCTGCTTTTTCTGATTCACCCTCCAGACTTCACCTTCTCCTTCTCCTTCTTCTACTTCTTCTGATTCACCCTCCAGACTTCACCTTCTCCTTCTCTTTCTTCTGCTTCTTCTGATTCACCCTCCAGACTTCACCTTCTCCTTCTCCTTCTTCTGATTCTTCTGATTCACCCTCCAGACTTCACCTTCTCCTTCTCCTTCTTCTGCTTCTTCTGATTCACCCTCCTGACTTCACCTTCTCCTTCTCCTTCTTCTACTTCTTCTGATTCACCCTCCTGACTTCACCTTCTCCTTCTCCTTCTTCTACTTCTTCTGCTTCCCCCTGCAGACTTCACCTTCTCCTTCTCCTTCTTCTACTTCTTCTGATTCACCCTCCAGACTTCACCTTCTCCTTCTCCTTCTTTTGCTTCTTCTGCTTCACACTCCAGACTTCACCTTCTCCTTCTCCTTCTTCTGCTTCTTCTGATTCACCCTCCTTACTTCACCTTCTCCTTCTCCTTCTTCTGCTTCTTCTGATTCACCCTCCTGACTTCACCTTCTCCTTCTCCTTATTCTGCTTCTTCTGTTTCACCCTCCAGACTTCACCTTCTCCTTCTCCTTCTTCTGCTTCTTCTGATTCACCCTCCAGACTTCACCTTCTCCTTCTCCTTCTTCTGCTTCTTCTGATTCACCCTCCAGACTTCACCTTCTCCTTCTCCTTCTTCTACTTCTTCTGATTCACCCTCCAGACTTCACCTTCTCCTTCTCCTTCTTCTGCTTCTTCTGGTTCACCCTCCAGACTTCACCTTCTCCTTCTCCTTCGTCTACTTCTTCTGATTCACCCTCCAGACTACACCTTCTCCTTCTCCTTCTTCTACTTCTTCTGATTCACCCTCCAGACTTCACCTTCTCGTTCTCCTTCTTCTGTTTCTTCTGATTCACCCTCCAGACTTCACCTTCTCCTTCTCCTTCTTCTACTTCTTCTGATTCACCCTCCAGACTTCACCTTCTCCTTCTCCTTCTTCTACTTCTTCTGATTCACCCTCCAGACTTCACCTTCTCCTTCTCCTTCTTCTACTTCTTCTGCTTCTCCCTCCAGACTTCACCTTCTCCTTCTCCTTCTTCTGCTTCTTCTGATTCACCCTCCAGACTTCACCTTCTCCTTCTCTTTCTTCTGCTTCTTCTGATTCACCCTCCAGACTTCACCTTCTCCTTCTCCTTCTTCTGATTCTTCTGTTTCACCCTCCAGACTTCACCTTCGCCTTCTCCTTCTTCTGCTTCTTCTGATTCACCCTCCTGACTTCACCTTCTCCTTCTCCTTCTTCTACTTCTTCTGATTCACCCTCCTGACTTCACCTTCTCCTTCTCCTTCTTCTACTTCTTCTGCTTCACCCTCCAGACTTCACCTTCTCCTTCTCCTTCTTCTACTTCTTCTGATTCACCCTCCAGACTTCACCTTCTCCTTCTCCTTCTTTTGCTTCTTCTGCTTCACACTCCAGACTTCACCTTCTCCTTCTCCTTCTTCTGCTTCTTCTGATTCACCCTCCTTACTTCACCTTCTCCTTCTCCTTCTTCTGCTTCTTCTGATTCACCCTCCTGACTTCACCTTCTCCTTCTCCTTATTCTGCTTCTTCTGTTTCACCCTCCAGACTTCACCTTCTCCTTCTCCTTCTTCTGCTTCTTCTGATTCACCCTCCAGACTTCACCTTCGCCTTCTCCTTTTCTGCTTCTTCTGATTCACCCTCCAGACTTCACCTTCTCCTTCTCCTTCTTCTACTTCTTCTGATTCACCCTCCAGACTTCACCTTCTCCTTCTCCTTCTTCTACTTCTTCTGCTTCTCCCTCCAGACTTCACCTTCTCCTTCTCCTTCTTCTGCTTCTTCTGATTCACCCTCCAGACTTCACCTTCTCCTTCTCCTTCTTCTACTTCTTCTGATTCACCCTCCAGACTTCACCTTCTACTTCTCCTTCTTCTACTTCTTCTGATTCACCCTCCAGACTTCACCTTCTCCTTCTCCTTCTTCTACTTCTTCCGATTCACCCTCCTGACTTCACCTTCTCCTTCTCCTTCTTCTGCTTCACCCTCCTGACTTCACCTTCTCCTTCTCCTTCTTCAACTTCTTCTGATTCACCCTCCAGACTTCACCTTCTCCTTCTCCTTCTTCTGCTTCCTCTGCTTCACCCTCCAGACTTCACCTTCTCCTTCTCCTTCTTCTGCTTCTTCTGCTTCGCCCTCCAGACATCACCTTCTCCTTCTCCTTCTTCTGCTTCTTCTGCTTCACCCTCCAGACTTCACCTTCTCCTTCTCCTTCTTCTGCTTCTTCTGCTTCACTCTCCTGACTTCACCTTCTCCTTCTCCTTCTTCTACTTCTTCTGATTCACCCTCCAGACTTCACCTTCTCCTTCTCCTTCTTCTGCTTCTTCTGCTTCACCCTCCAGACTTCACCTTCTCCTTCTCCTTCTTCTGCTTCTTCTGCTGCGCCCTCCAGACTTCACCTTCTCCTTCTCCTTCTTCTGCTTCTTCTGCTTCACCCTCCTGACTTCACCTTCTCCTTCTCCTTCTTCTACTTCTTCTGTTTCACCCCCTGACTTCACCTGCTCCTTCTCCTTCTTCTGCTTCTTCTGATTCACCCTCCTATCTTTACCTTCTCCTTCTCCTTCTTCTGCTTCTTCTGATTCACCCTCCTGACTTCACCTTCTCCTTCTCCTTCTTCTGCTTCTTCTAATTCACCCTCCAGACTTCACCTACTCCTTCTCCTTCTTCTGCTTCTTCTGATTCACCCTCCAGACTTCACCTTCTCCTTCTCCTTCTTCTGCTTCTTCTGATTGACCCTCCAGACCTCACCTTCTCCTTCTCCTTCTTCTACTTCTTCTGATTCACCCTCCAGACTTCATCTTCTCCTTCTCCTTCTTCTGCTTCTTCTGATTGACCCTCCAGACTTCACCTTCTCCTTCTCCTTCTTCTGCTTCTTCTGATTCACCCTCCAGACTTCACCTTCTCCTTCTCCTTCTTCTACTTCTTCTGATTCACCCCCCTGACTTCACCTTCTCCTTCTCCTTCTCCTGCTTCTTCTGCTTCACCCTCCAGACTTCACCTTCTCCTGCTCCTTCTTCTGCTTCTTCTGCTTCACCCTCCAGACTTCACCTTCTCCTTCTCCTTCTTCTGCTTCTTCTGCTTCACCCTCCTGACTTCACCTTCTCCTTCTCCTTCTTCTACTTCTTCTGATTCACCCTCCAGACTTCACCTTCTCCTTCTCCTTCTTCTGCTTCTTCTGCTTCACCCTCCAGACTTCACCTTCTCCTTCTCCTTCTTCTGCTTCTTCTGCTTCGCCCTCCAGACTTCACCTTCTCCTTCTCCATCTTCTGCTTCTTCTGCTTCACTCTCCTGATTTCACCTTCTCCTTCTCCTTCTTCTACTTCTTCTGATTCACCCTCCAGACTTCACCTTCTCCTTCTCCTTCTTCTGCTTCTTCTGCTTCACCCTCTAGACTTCAACTTCTCCTTCTCCTTCATCTGCTTCTTCTGCTGCGCCCTCCAGACTTCACCTTCTCCTTCTCCTTCTTCTGCTTCTTCTGCTTCACCGTCCTGACTTCACCTTCTCCTTCTCCTTCTTCTACTTCTTCTGCTTCACCCCCCTGACTTCACCTGATCCTTCTCCTTCTTCTGCTTCTTCTGATTCACCCTCCTAACTTCACCTTCTCCTTCTCCTTCTTCTGCTTCTTCTGATTCACCCTCCTAACTTCACCTTCTCCTTCTCCTTCTTCTGCTTCTTCTGATTCACCCTCCTGACTTCACCTTCTCCTTCTCCTTCTTCTGCTTCTTCTGATTCACCCTCCAGACTTCATCTTCTCCTTCTCCTTCTTCTGCTTCTTCTGATTCACCCTCCAGACTTCACCTTCTCCTTCTCCTTATTCTGCTTCTTCTGATTCACCCTCCAGACTTCACCTTCTCCTTCTCCTTCTTCTGCTTCTTCTGATTCACCCTCCAGACTTCACCTTCTCCTTCTCTTTATTCTGCTTCTTCTGATTCACCCTCCAGACTTCACCTTCTCCTTCTCCTTCTTCTGCTTCTTCTGTTTCACCCTCCAGACTTCACCTTCTCCTTCTCCTTCTTCTGCTTCTTCTGATTCACCCTCCAGACTTCATCTTCTCCTTCTCCTTCTTCTGCTTCTTCTGATTCACCCTCCAGACTTCACCTTCTCCTTCTCCTTCTTCTGCTTCTTCTGATTCACCCTCCAGACTTCACCTTCTCCTTCTCCTTCTTCTACTTCTTCTGATTCACCCTCCAGACTTCACCTTCTCCTTCTCCTTCTTCTACTTCTTCAGATTCACCCTCCAGTCTTCACTTTCTACTTGTCCTTCTTCTGTTTCTTCTGCTTCACCCTCCAGACTTCACCTTCTCCTTCTCTTTCTTCTGCTTCTTCTGATCCACCCTCCAGGCTTCACCCTCTCCTTCTCCTTCTTCTGATTCTTCTGATTCACCCTCCAGACTTCACCTTCTCCTTCTCCTTCTTCTGCTTCTTCTGATTCACCCTCCAGACTTCACCTTCTCCTTCTCCTTCTTCTGCTTCTTCTGATTCACCCTCCAGACTTCACCTTCTCCTTCTCCTTCTCCTGCTCCTTCTTCTGCTTCTTCTGCTTCACCCTCCAGACTTCACCTTCTCCTTCTCCTTCTTCTGCTTCTTCTGCTTCACCCTCCTGACTTCACCTTCTCCTTCTCCTTCTTCTACTTCTTCTGATTCACCCTCCAGACTTCACCTTCTCCTTCTCCTTCTTCTGCTTCTTCTGCTTCACCCTCCAGACTTCACCTTCTCCTTCTCCTTCTTCTGCTTCTTCTGCTTCGCCCTCCAGACTTCACCTTCTCCTTCTCCATCTTCTGCTTCTTCTGCTTCACTCTCCTGATTTTACCTTCTCCTTCTCCTTCTTCTACTTCTTCTGATTCACCCTCCAGACTTCACCTTCTCCTTCTCCTTCTTCTGCTTCTTCTGCTTCACCCTCTAGACTTCAACTTCTCCTTCTCCTTCATCTGCTTCTTCTGCTGCGCCCTCCAGACTTCACCTTCTCCTTCTCCTTCTTCTGCTTCTTCTGCTTCACCGTCCTGACTTCACCTTCTCCTTCTCCTTCTTCTACTTCTTCTGCTTCACCCCCCTGACTTCACCTGATCCTTCTCCTTCTTCTGCTTCTTCTGATTCACCCTCCTAACTTCACCTTCTCCTTCTCCTTCTTCTGCTTCTTCTGATTCACCCTCCTAACTTCACCTTCTCCTTCTCCTTCTTCTGCTTCTTCTGATTCACCCTCCTGACTTCACCTTCTCCTTCTCCTTCTTCTGCTTCTTCTGATTCACCCTCCAGACTTCATCTTCTCCTTCTCCTTCTTCTGCTTCTTCTGATTCACCCTCCAGACTTCACCTTCTCCTTCTCCTTATTCTGCTTCTTCTGATTCACCCTCCAGACTTCACCTTCTCCTTCTCCTTCTTCTGCTTCTTCTGATTCACCCTCCAGACTTCACCTTCTCCTTCTCTTTCTTCTGCTTCTTCTGATTCACCCTCCAGACTTCACCTTCTCCTTCTCCTTCTTCTGCTTCTTCTGTTTCACCCTCCAGACTTCACCTTCTCCTTCTCCTTCTTCTGCTTCTTCTGATTCACCCTCCAGACTTCATCTTCTCCTTCTCCTTCTTCTGCTTCTTCTGATTCACCCTCCAGACTTCACCTTCTCCTTCTCCTTCTTCTGCTTCTTCTGATTCACCCTCCAGACTTCACCTTCTCCTTCTCCTTCTTCTACTTCTTCTGATTCACCCTCCAGACTTCACCTTCTCCTTCTCCTTCTTCTACTTCTTCAGATTCACCCTCCAGTCTTCACTTTCTACTTGTCCTTCTTCTGTTTCTTCTGCTTCACCCTCCAGACTTCACCTTCTCCTTCTCTTTCTTCTGCTTCTTCTGATCCACCCTCCAGGCTTCACCCTCTCCTTCTCCTTCTTCTGATTCTTCTGATTCACCCTCCAGACTTCACCTTCTCCTTCTCCTTCTTCTGCTTCTTCTGATTCACCCTCCAGACTTCACCTTCTCCGTCTCCTTCTTCTGCTTCTTCTGATTCACCCTCCAGACTTCATCTTCTCCTTCTCCTTCTTCTGCTTCTTCTGATTCCCCCTCCAGACTTCACCTTCTCCTTCTCCTTCTTCTGCTTCTTCTGATTCACCCTCCAGACTTCACCTTCTCCTTCTCCTTCTTCTACTTCTTCTGATTCACCCTCCAGACTTCACCTTCTCCTTCTCCTTCTTCTACTTCTTCAGATTCACCCTCCAGTCTTCACCTTCTCCTTCTCCTTCTTTTGTTTCTTCTGCTTCACCCTCCAGACTTCACCTTCCCCTTCTCTTTCTTCTGCTTCTTCTGATTCACCCTCCAGACTTCAACTTCTCCTTCTCCTTCTTCTGATTCTTCTGATTCACCCTCCAGACTTCACCTTCTCCTTCTCCTTCTTCTGCTTCTTCTGATTCACCCTCCTGACTTCACCTTCTCCTTCTCCTTCTTCTACTTCTTCTGATTCACCCTCCTGACTTCACCTTCTCCTTCTCCTTCTTCAACTTCTTCTGCTTCACCCTCCAGACTTCACCTTCTCCTTCTCCTTCTTCTACTTCTTCTGATTCACCCTCCAGACTTCACATTCTCCTTCTCCTTCTTTTGCTTCTTCTGCTTCACACTCCAGACTTCACCTTCTCCTTCTCCTTCTTCTGCTTCTTCTGATTCACCCTCCTTACTTCACCTTCTCCTTCTCCTTCTTCTGCTTCTTCTGATTCACCCTCCTGACTTCACCTTCTCCTTCTCCTTATTCTGCTTCTTCTGTTTCACCCTCCAGACTTCACCTTCTCCTTCTCCTTCTTCTGCTTCTTCTGATTCACCCTCCAGACTTCACCTTCTCCTTCTCCTTCTTCTGTTTCTTCTGATTCACCCTCCAGACTTCACCTTCTCCTTCTCCTTCTTCTACTTCTTCTGATTCACCCTCCAGACTTCACCTTCTCCTTCTCCTTCTTCTGCTTCTTCTGATTCACCCTCCAGACTTCACCTTCTCCTTCTCCTTCGTCTACTTCTTCTGATTCACCCTCCAGACTACACCTTCTCCTTCTCCTTCTTCTACTTCTTCTGATTCACCCTCCAGACTTCACCTTCTCCTTCTCCTTCTTCTGTTTCTTCTGATTCACCCTCCAGACTTCACCTTCTCCTTCTCCTTCTTCTACTTCTTCTGATTCACCCTCCAGACTTCACCTTCTCCTTCTCCTTCTTCTACTTCTTCTGATTCACCCTCCAGACTTCACCTTCTCCTTCTCCTTCTTCTACTTCTTCTGCTTCTCCCTCCAGACTTCACCTTCTCCTTCTCCTTCTTCTGCTTCTTCTGATTCACCCTCCAGACTTCACCTTCCCCTTCTCCTTCTTCTACTTCTTCTGATTCACCCTCCAGACTTCACCTTCTCCTTCTCCTTCTTCTACTTCTTCTGATTCACCCTCCAGACTTCACCTTCTCCTTCTCCTTCTTCTACTTCTTCCGATTCACCCTCCTGACTTCACCTTCTCCTTCTCCTTCTTCTGCTTCTTCTGCTTCACCCTCCTGACTTCACCTTCTCCTTCTCCTTCTTCTACTTCTTCTGATTCACCCTCCAGACTTCACCTTCTCCTTCTCCTTCTTCTGCTTCTTCTGCTTCACCCTCCAGACTTCACCTTCTCCTTCTCCTTCTTCTGCTTCGTCTGATTCGCCCTCCAGACATCACCTTCTCCTTCTCCTTCTTCTGCTTCTTCTGCTTCACCCTCCAGACTTCACCTTCTCCTTCTCCTTCTTCTGCTTCTTCTGCTTCACTCTCCTGACTTCACCTTCTCCTTCTCCTTCTTCTACTTCTTCTGATTCACCCTCCAGACTTCACCTTCTCCTTCTCCTTCTTCTGCTTCTTCTGCTTCACCCTCCAGACTTCACCTTCTCCTTCTCCTTCTTCTGCTTCTTCTGCTGCGCCCTCCAGACTTCAACTTCTCCTTCTCCTTCTTCTGCTTCTTCTGCTTCACCCTCCTGACTTCACCTTCTCCTTCTCGTTCTTCTACTTCTTCTGTTTCACCCCCCCTGACTTCACCTGCTCCTTCTCCTTCTTCTGCTTCTTCTGATTCACCCTCCTAACTTTACCTTCTCCTTCTCCTTCTTCTGCTTCTTCTGATTCACCCTCCTGACTTCACCTTCTCCTTCTCCTTCTTCTGCTTCTTCTAATTCACCCTCCAGACTTCACCTTCTCCTTCTCCTTCTTCTGCTTCTTCTGATTCACCCTCCAGACTTCACCTTCTCCTTCTCCTTCTTCTGCTTCTTCTGATTGACCCTCCAGACCTCACCTTCTCCTTCTCCTTCTTCTACTTCTTCTGATTCACCCTCCAGACTTCATCTTCTCCTTCTCCTTCTTCTGCTTCTTCTGATTCACCCTCCAGACTTCACCTTCTCCTTCTCCTTCTTCTGCTTCTTCTGATTCACCCTCCAGACTTCACCTTCTCATTCTCCTTCTTCTACTTCTTCTGATTCACCCTCCTGACTTCACCTTCTCCTTCTCCTTCTTCTGCTTCTTCTGCTTCACCCTCCAGACTTCACCTTCTCCTGCTCCTTCTTCTGCTTCTTCTGCTTCACCCTCCAGACTTCACCTTCTCCTTCTCCTTCTTCTGCTTCTTCTGCTTCACCCTCCTGACTTCACCTTCTCCTTCTCCTTCTTCTACTTCTTCTGATTCACCCTCCAGACTTCACCTTCTCCTTCTCCTTCTTCTGCTTCTTCTGCTTCACCCTCCAGACTTCACCTTCTCCTTCTCCTTCTTCTGCTTCTTCTGCTTCGCCCTCCAGACTTCACCTTCTCCTTCTCCATCTTCTGCTTCTTCTGCTTCACTCTCCTGACTTCACCTTCTCCTTCTCCTTCTTCTACTTCTTCTGATTCACCCTACAGACTTCACCTTCTCCTTCTCCTTCTTCTGCTTCTTCTGCTTCACCCTCCAGACTTCAGCTTCTCCTTCTCCTTCTTCTGCTTCTTCTGCTGCGCCCTCCAGACTTCACCTTCTCCTTCTCCTTCTTCTGCTTCTTCTGCTTCACCGTCCTGACTTCACCTTCTCCTTCTCCTTCTTCTACTTCTTCTGCTTCACCCCCCTGACTTCACCTGCTCCTTCTCCTTCTTCTGCTTCTTCTGATTCACCCTCCGAACTTCACCTTCTCCTTCTCCTTTTCTGCTTCTTCTGACTCACCCTCCTGACTTCACCTTCTCCTTCTCCTTCTTCTGCTTCTTCTGATTCACCCACCAGACTTCACCTTCTCCTTCTCGTTCTTCTGCTTCTTCTGTTTCACCCTCCAGACTTCACCTTCTCCTTCTCCTTCTTCTGCTTCTTCTGATTCACCCTCCAGACTTGATCTTCTCCTTCTCCTTCTTCTGCTTCTTCTGATTCACACTCCAGACTTCACCTTCTCCTTCTCCTTCTTCTACTTCTTCTGATTCACCCTCCAGACTTCACCTTCTCCTTCTCCTTCTTCTACTTCTTCAGATTCACCCTCCAGTCTTCACCTTCTCCTTCTCCTTCTTCTGTTTCTTCTGCTTCACCCTCCAGACTTCACCTTCTCCTTCTCTTTCTTCTGCTTCTTCTGATTCACCCTCCAGACTTCAACTTCTCCTTCTCCTTCTTCTGATTCTTCTGATTCACCCTCCAAACTTCACCTTCTCCTTCTCCTTCTTCTGCTTCTTCTGATTCACCCTCCAGACTTCACCTTCTCCTTCTCCTTCTTCTGCTTCTTCTGATTCACCCTCCAGACTTCATCTTCTCCTTCTCCTTCTTCTGCTTCTTCTGATTCACCCTCCAGACATCACCTTCTCCTTCTCCTTCTTCTGCTTCTTCTGATTCACCCTCCAGACTACACCTTCTCCTTCTCCTTCTTCTACTTCTTCTGATTCACCCTCCAGACTTCACCTTCTCCTTCTCCTTCTTCTACTTCTTCATATTCACCCTCCAGTCTTCACCTTCTCCTTCTCCTTCTTCTGTTTCTTCTGCTTCACCCTCCAGACTTCACCTTCTCCTTCTCTTTCTTCTGCTTCTTCTGATTCACCCTCCAGACTTCACCTTCTCCTTCTACTTCTTCTGATTCTTCTGATTCACCCTCCAGACTTCACCTTCTCCTTCTCCTTCTTCTGCTTCTTCTGATTCACCCTCCTGACTTCACCTTCTCCTTCTCCTTCTTCTACTTCTTCTGATTCACCCTCCCGACTTCACCTTCTCCTTCTCCTTCTTCTACTTCTTCTGCTTCACCCTCCAGACTTCACCTTCTCCTTCTCCTTCTTCTACTTCTTCTGATTCACCCTCCAGACTTCACCTTCTCCTTCTCCTTCTTTTGCTTCTTCTGCTTCACACTCCAGACTTCACCTTCTCCTTCTCCTTCTTCTGCTTCTTCTGATACACCCTCCTTACTTCACCTTCTCCTTCTCCTTCTTCTGCTTCTTCTGATTCACCCTCCTGACTTCACCTTCTCCTTCTCCTTATTCTGCTTCTTCTGTTTCACCCTCCAGACTTCACCTTCTCCTTCTCCTTCTTCTGCTTCTTCTGATTCACCCTCCAGACATCACCTTCTCCTTCTCCTTCTTCTGCTTCTTCTGATTCACCCTCCAGACTTCACCTTCCCCTTCTCCTTCTTCTACGTCTTCTGATTCACCCTCCAGACTTCCCATTCTCCTTCTCCTTCTTCTGCTTCTTCTGATTCACCCTCCAGACTTCACCTTCTCCTTCTCCTTCGTCTACTTCTTCTGATTCACCCTCCAGACTACACCTTCTCCTTCTCCTTCTTCTACTTCTTCTGATTCACCCTCCAGACTTCACCTTCTCCTTCTCCTTCTTCTGTTTCTTCTGATTCACCCTCCAGACTTCACCTTCTCCTTCTCCTTCTTCTACTTCTTCTGATTCACCCTCCAGACTTCACCTTCTCCTTCTCCTTCTTCTACTTCTTCTGATTCACCCTCCAGACTTCACCTTCTCCTTCTCCTTCTTCTACTTCTTCTGCTTCTCCCTCCAGACTTCACCTTCTCCTTCTCCTTCTTCTGCTTCTTCTGATTCACCCTCCAGACTTCACCTTCTCATTCTCCTTCTTCTACTTCTTCTGATTCACCCTCCAGACTTCACCTTCTCCTTCTCCTTCTTCTACTTCTTCTGATTCACCCTCCAGACTTCACCTTCTCCTTCTCCTTCTTCTACTTCTTCCGATTCACCCTCTTGACTTAACCTTCTCCTTCTCCTTCTTCTGCTTCTTCTGCTTCACCCTCCTGACTTCACCTTCTCCTTCTCCTTCTTCTACTTCTTCTGATTCACCCTCCAGACTTCACCTTCTCCTTCTCCTTCTTCTGCTTCTTCTGCTTCACCCTCCAGACTTCACCTTCTCCTTCTCCTTCTTCTGCTTCTTCTGCTTCGCCCTCCAGACATCACCTTCTCCTTCTCCTTCTTCTGCTTCTTCTGCTTCACCCTCCAGACTTCACCTTCTCCTTCTACTTCTTCTGCTTCTTCTGCTTCACTCTCCTGACTTCACCTTCTCCTTCACCTTCTTCTACTTCTTCTGATTCACCCTCCAGACTTCACCTTCTCCTTCTCCTTCTTCTGCTTCTTCTGCTTCACCCTCCAGACTTCACCTTCTCCTTCTCCTTCTTCTGCTTCTTCTGCAGCGCCCTCCAGACTTCACCTTCTCCTTCTCCTTCTTCTGCTTCTTCTGCTTCACCCTCCTGACTTCACCTTCTCCTTCTCCTTCTTCTGCTTCTTCTGATTCACCCTCCTAACTTTACCTTCTCCTTCTCCTTCTTCTGCTTCTTCTGATTCACCCTCCTGACTTCACCTTCTCCTTCTCCTTCTTCTGCTTCTTCTAATTCACCCTCCAGACTTCACCTTCTCCTTGTCCTTCTTCTGCTTCTTCTGATTCACCCTCCAGACTTCACCTTCTCCTTCTCCTTCTTCTGCTTCTTCTGATTGACCCTCCAGACCTCACCTTCTCCTTCTCCTTCTTCTACTTCTTCTGATTCACCCTCCAGACTTCATCTTCTCCTTCTCCTTCTTCTGCTTCTTCTGATTCACCCTCCAGACTTCACCTTCTCCTTCTCCTTCTTCTGCTTCTTCAGCTTCACCCTCCTGACTTCACCTTCTCCTTCTCCTTCTTCTACTTCTTCTGATTCACCCTCCAGACTTCACCTTCTCCTTCTCCTTCTTCTGCTTCTTCTGCTTCACCCTCCAGACTTCACCTTCTCCTTCTCCTTCTTCTGCTTCTTCTGCTTCGCCCTCCAGACTTCACCTTCTCCTTCTCCATCTTCTGCTTCTTCTGCTTCACTCTCCTGACTTCACCTTCTCCTTCTCCTTCTTCTACTTCTTCTGATTCACCCTCCAGACTTCACCTTCTCCTTCTCCTTCTTCTGCTTCTTCTGCTTCACCCTCCAGACTTCAGCTTCTCCTTCTCCTTCTTCTGCTTCTTCTGCTGCGCCCTCCAGACTTCACCTTCTCCTTCTCCTTCTTCTGCTTCTTCTGCTTCGCCGTCCTGACTTCACCTTCTCCTTCTCCTTCTTCTACTTCTTCTGCTTCACCCTCCAGACTTCACCTTCTCCTTCTCCTTCTTCTACTTCTTCTGATTCACCCTCCAGACTTCACATTCTCCTTCTCCTTCTTTTGCTTCTTCTGCTTCACACTCCAGACTTCACCTTCTCCTTCTCCTTCTTCTGCTTCTTCTGATTCACCCTCCTTACTTCACCTTCTCCTTCTCCTTCTTCTGCTTCTTCTGATTCACCATCCTGACTTCACCTTCTCCTTCTCCTTCTTCTGCTTCTTCTGATTCACCCTCCAGACTTCACCTTCTCCTTCTCCTTCGTCTACTTCTTCTGATTCACCCTCCAGACTACACCTTCTCCTTCTCCTTCTTCTACTTCTTCTGATTCACCCTCCAGACTTCACCTTCTCCTTCTCCTTCTTCTGCTTCTTCTGATTCACCCTCCAGACTTCACCTTCTCCTTCTCCTTCTTCTACTTCTTCAGATTCACCCTCCAGTCTTCACCTTCTCCTTCTCCTTTTCTGCTTCTTCTGATTCACCCTCCTGACTTCACCTTCTCCTTCTCCTTCTTCTGCTTCTTCTGATTCACCCTCCAGACTTCACCTTCTCCTTCTCCTTCTTCTGCTTCTTCTGCTTCGCCCTCCAGACATCACCTTCTCCTTCTCCTTCTTCTGCTTCTTCTGCTTCACCCTCCAGACTTCACCTTCTCCTTCTCCTTCTTCTGCTTCTTCTGCTTCACTCTCCTGACTTCACCTTCTCCTTCACCTTCTTCTACTTCTTCTGATTCACCCTCCAGACTTCACCTTCTCCTTCTCCTTCTTCTGCTTCTTCTGCTTCACCCTCCAGACTTCACCTTCTCCTTCTCCTTCTTCTGCTTCTTCTGCTGCGCCCTCCAGACTCCACCTTCTCCTTCTCCTTCTTCTGCTTCTTCTGCTTCACCCTCCTGACTTCACCTTCTCCTTCTCCTTCTTCTACTTCTTCTGCTTCACCCCCCTGACTTCACCTGCTCCTTCTCCTTCTTCTGCTTCTTCTGATTCACCCTCCTAACTTTACCTTCTCCTTCTCCTTCTTCTGCTTCTTCTGATTCACCCTCCTGACTTCACCTTCTCCTTCTCCTTCTTCTGCTTCTTCTAATTCACCCTCCAGACTTCACCTTCTCCTTGTCCTTCTTCTGCTTCTTCTGATTCACCCTCCAGACTTCACCTTCTCCTTCTCCTTCTTCTGCTTCTTCTGATTGACCCTCCAGACCTCACCTTCTCCTTCTCCTTCTTCTACTTCTTCTGATTCACCCTCCAGACTTCATCTTCTCCTTCTCCTTCTTCTGCTTCTTCTGATTCACCCTCCAGACTTCACCTTCTCCTTCTCCTTCTTCTGCTTCTTCTGCTTCACCCTCCTGACTTCACCATCTCCTTCTCCTTCTTCTACTTCTTCTGATTCACCCTCCAGACATCACCTTCTCCTTTTCCTTCTTCTGCTTCTTCTGCTTCACCCTCCAGACTTCACCTTCTCCTTCTCCTTCTTCTGCTTCTTCTGCTTCGCCCTCCAGACTTCACCTTCTCCTTCTCCTTCTTCTGCTTCTTCTGCTTCACCCTCCAGACTTCAGCTTCTCCTTCTCCTTCTTCTGCTTCTTCTGCTGCGCCCTCCAGACTTCACCTTCTCCTTCTCCTTCTTCTGCTTCTTCTGCTTCGCCGTCTTGACTTCACCTTCTCCTTCTCCTTCTTCTACTTCTTCTGCTTCACCCCCCTGACTTCACCTGCTCCTTCTCCTTCTTCTGCTTCTTCTGATTCACCCTTCTAACTACACCTTCTCCTTCTCCTTCTTCTGCTTCTTCTGATTCACCCTCCTGACTTCACCTTCTCCTTCTCCTTCTTCTGCTTCTTCTGATTCACCCTCCAGACTTCACCTTCTCCTTCTCCTTCTTCTCTTCTTCTGATTCTCCCTCCAGTCTTCACCTTCTCCTTCTCCTTCTTCTGCTTCTTCTGATTCACCCTCCAGACTTCATCTTCTCCTTCTCCTTCTTCTGCTTCTTCTGATTCACCCTCCAGACTTCACCTTCTCCTTCTCCTTCTTCTGCTTCTTCTGATTCACCCTCCAGACTTCACCTTCTCCTTCTCCTTCTTCTACTTCTTCTGATTCACCCTCCAGACTTCACCTTCTCCTTCTCCTTCTTATACTTCTTCAGATTCACCCTCCAGTCTTCACCTTCTCCTTCTCCTTCTTCTGTTTCTTCTGCTTCACCCTCCAGACTTCACCTTCTTCTTCTCTTTCTTCTGCTTCTTCTGATTCACCCTCCAGACTTCACCTTCTCCTTCTCCTTCTTCTGATTCTTCTGATTCACCCTCCTGACTTCACCTTCTCCTTCTCCTTCTTCTACTTCTTCTGATTCACCCTCCTGACTTCACCTTCTCCTTCTCCTTCTTCTACTTCTTCTGATTCACCCTCCAGACTTCACCTTCTCCTTCTCCTTCTTCTGCTTCTTCTGATTCACCCTACAGACTTCACCTTCTCCTTCTCCTTATTCTGCTTCTTCTGATTCACCCTCCAGACTTCACCTTCTCCTTCTCCTTCTTCTGCTTCTTATGATTCACCCTCCAGACTTCACCTTCTCCTTCTCCTTCTTCTGCTTCTTCTGATTCACCCTCCAGACTTCACCTTCTCCTTCTCCTTCTTCTGCTTCTTCTGATTCACCCTCCAGACTTCACCTTCTCCTTCTCCTTCTTCTACTCCTTCTGATTCACCCTCCAGACTTCACCTTCTCCTTCTCCTTCTTCTGCTTCTTCTGATTCACCCTCCAGACTTCACCTTCTCCTTCTCCTTATTCTGCTTCTTCTGATTCACCCTCCAGACTTCACCTTCTCCTTCTCCTTCTTCTGCTTCTTCTGATTCACCCTGCAGACTTCACCTTCTCCTTCTCCTTCTTCTGCTTCTTCTGATTCACCCTCCAGACTTCACCTTCTCCTTCTCCTTCTTCTGCTTCTTCTGATTCACCCTCCAGACTTCACCTTCTCCTTCTCCTTCTTCTACTTCTTCTGATTCACCCTCCAGACTTCACCTTCTCCTTCTCCTTCTTCTGCTTCTTCTGATTCACCCTCCAGACTTCACCTTCTCCTTCTCCTTCTTCTACTTCTTCTGCTTCACCCTCCAGACTACACCTTCTCCTTCTCCTTCTTCTACTTCTTCTGATTCACCCTCCAGACTTCACCTTCTCCTTCTCCTTCTTCTGCTTCTTCTGATTCACCCTCCAGACTTCACCTTCTCCTTCTCCTTATTCTGCTTCTTCTGATTCACCCTCCAGACTTCACCTTCTCCTTCTCCTTCTTCTGCTTCTTCTGATTCACCCTCCAGACTTCACCTTCTCCTTCTCCTTCTTCTGCTTCTTCTGATTCACCCTCCAGACTTCACCTTCTCCTTCTCCTTCTTCTACTTCTTCTGATTCACCCTCCAGACTTCACCTTCTCCTTCTCCTTCTTCTGCTTCTTCTGATTCACCCTTCTGACTTCACCTTCTCCTTCTCCTTCTTCTACATCTTCTGATTCACCCTCCTGACTTCACCTTCTCCTTCTCCTTCTTCTACTTCTTCTGCTTCACCCTCCAGACTTCACCTTCTCCTTCTCCTTATTCTGCTTCTTCTGAATCACCCTCCAGACTTCACCTTCTCCTTCTCCTTCTTCTGCTTCTTCTGATTCACCCTCCAGACTTCACCTTCTCCTTCTCCTTCTTCTACTTCTTCTGATTCACCCTCCAGACTTCACCTTCTCCTTCTCCTTCTTCTGCTTCTTCTGATTCACCCTCCAGACTTCACCTTCTCCTTCTCCTTCGTCTACTTCTTCTGATTCACCCTCCAGACTACACCTTCTCCTTCTCCTTCTTCTACTTCTTCTGATTCACCCTCCAGACTTCACCTTCTCCTTCTCCTTCTTCTGTTTCTTCTGATTCACCCTCCAGACTTCACCTTCTCCTTCTCCTTCTTCTACTTCTTCTGATTCACCCTCCAGACTTCACCTTCTCCTTCTCCTTCTTCTACTTCTTCTGATTCACCCTCCAGACTTCACCTTCTCCTTCTCCTTCTTCTACTTCTTCTGCTTCTCCCTCCAGACTTCACCTTCTCCTTCTCCTTCTTCTGCTTCTTCTGATTCACCCTCCAGACTTCACCTTCCCCTTCTCCTTCTTCTACTTCTTCTGATTCACCCTCCAGACTTCACCTTCTCCTTCTCCTTCTTCTACTTCTTCTGATTCACCCTCCAGACTTCACCTTCTCCTTCTCCTTCTTCTACTTCTTCCGATTCACCCTCCTGACTTCACCTTCTCCTTCTCCTTCTTCTGCTTCTTCTGCTTCACCCTCCTGACTTCACCTTCTCCTTCTCCTTCTTCTACTTCTTCTGATTCACCCTCCAGACTTCACCTTCTCCTTCTCCTTCTTCTGCTTCTTCTGCTTCACCCTCCAGACTTCACCTTCTCCTTCTCCTTCTTCTGCTTCGTCTGATTCGCCCTCCAGACATCACCTTCTCCTTCTCCTTCTTCTGCTTCTTCTGCTTCACCCTCCAGACTTCACCTTCTCCTTCTCCTTCTTCTGCTTCTTCTGCTTCACTCTCCTGACTTCACCTTCTCCTTCTCCTTCTTCTACTTCTTCTGATTCACCCTCCAGACTTCACCTTCTCCTTCTCCTTCTTCTGCTTCTTCTGCTTCACCCTCCAGACTTCACCTTCTCCTTCTCCTTCTTCTGCTTCTTCTGCTGCGCCCTCCAGACTTCAACTTCTCCTTCTCCTTCTTCTGCTTCTTCTGCTTCACCCTCCTGACTTCACCTTCTCCTTCTCGTTCTTCTACTTCTTCTGTTTCACCCCCCCTGACTTCACCTGCTCCTTCTCCTTCTTCTGCTTCTTCTGATTCACCCTCCTAACTTTACCTTCTCCTTCTCCTTCTTCTGCTTCTTCTGATTCACCCTCCTGACTTCACCTTCTCCTTCTCCTTCTTCTGCTTCTTCTAATTCACCCTCCAGACTTCACCTTCTCCTTCTCCTTCTTCTGCTTCTTCTGATTCACCCTCCAGACTTCACCTTCTCCTTCTCCTTCTTCTGCTTCTTCTGATTGACCCTCCAGACCTCACCTTCTCCTTCTCCTTCTTCTACTTCTTCTGATTCACCCTCCAGACTTCATCTTCTCCTTCTCCTTCTTCTGCTTCTTCTGATTCACCCTCCAGACTTCACCTTCTCCTTCTCCTTCTTCTGCTTCTTCTGATTCACCCTCCAGACTTCACCTTCTCATTCTCCTTCTTCTACTTCTTCTGATTCACCCTCCTGACTTCACCTTCTCCTTCTCCTTCTTCTGCTTCTTCTGCTTCACCCTCCAGACTTCACCTTCTCCTGCTCCTTCTTCTGCTTCTTCTGCTTCACCCTCCAGACTTCACCTTCTCCTTCTCCTTCTTCTGCTTCTTCTGCTTCACCCTCCTGACTTCACCTTCTCCTTCTCCTTCTTCTACTTCTTCTGATTCACCCTCCAGACTTCACCTTCTCCTTCTCCTTCTTCTGCTTCTTCTGCTTCACCCTCCAGACTTCACCTTCTCCTTCTCCTTCTTCTGCTTCTTCTGCTTCGCCCTCCAGACTTCACCTTCTCCTTCTCCATCTTCTGCTTCTTCTGCTTCACTCTCCTGACTTCACCTTCTCCTTCTCCTTCTTCTACTTCTTCTGATTCACCCTACAGACTTCACCTTCTCCTTCTCCTTCTTCTGCTTCTTCTGCTTCACCCTCCAGACTTCAGCTTCTCCTTCTCCTTCTTCTGCTTCTTCTGCTGCGCCCTCCAGACTTCACCTTCTCCTTCTCCTTCTTCTGCTTCTTCTGCTTCACCGTCCTGACTTCACCTTCTCCTTCTCCTTCTTCTACTTCTTCTGCTTCACCCCCCTGACTTCACCTGCTCCTTCTCCTTCTTCTGCTTCTTCTGATTCACCCTCCGAACTTCACCTTCTCCTTCTCCTTTTCTGCTTCTTCTGACTCACCCTCCTGACTTCACCTTCTCCTTCTCCTTCTTCTGCTTCTTCTGATTCACCCACCAGACTTCACCTTCTCCTTCTCGTTCTTCTGCTTCTTCTGTTTCACCCTCCAGACTTCACCTTCTCCTTCTCCTTCTTCTGCTTCTTCTGATTCACCCTCCAGACTTGATCTTCTCCTTCTCCTTCTTCTGCTTCTTCTGATTCACACTCCAGACTTCACCTTCTCCTTCTCCTTCTTCTACTTCTTCTGATTCACCCTCCAGACTTCACCTTCTCCTTCTCCTTCTTCTACTTCTTCAGATTCACCCTCCAGTCTTCACCTTCTCCTTCTCCTTCTTCTGTTTCTTCTGCTTCACCCTCCAGACTTCACCTTCTCCTTCTCTTTCTTCTGCTTCTTCTGATTCACCCTCCAGACTTCAACTTCTCCTTCTCCTTCTTCTGATTCTTCTGATTCACCCTCCAAACTTCACCTTCTCCTTCTCCTTCTTCTGCTTCTTCTGATTCACCCTCCAGACTTCACCTTCTCCTTCTCCTTCTTCTGCTTCTTCTGATTCACCCTCCAGACTTCATCTTCTCCTTCTCCTTCTTCTGCTTCTTCTGATTCACCCTCCAGACATCACCTTCTCCTTCTCCTTCTTCTGCTTCTTCTGATTCACCCTCCAGACTACACCTTCTCCTTCTCCTTCTTCTACTTCTTCTGATTCACCCTCCAGACTTCACCTTCTCCTTCTCCTTCTTCTACTTCTTCATATTCACCCTCCAGTCTTCACCTTCTCCTTCTCCTTCTTCTGTTTCTTCTGCTTCACCCTCCAGACTTCACCTTCTCCTTCTCTTTCTTCTGCTTCTTCTGATTCACCCTCCAGACTTCACCTTCTCCTTCTACTTCTTCTGATTCTTCTGATTCACCCTCCAGACTTCACCTTCTCCTTCTCCTTCTTCTGCTTCTTCTGATTCACCCTCCTGACTTCACCTTCTCCTTCTTCTACTTCTTCTGATTCACCCTCCCGACTTCACCTTCTCCTTCTCCTTCTTCTACTTCTTCTGCTTCACCCTCCAGACTTCACCTTCTCCTTCTCCTTCTTCTACTTCTTCTGATTCACCCTCCAGACTTCACCTTCTCCTTCTCCTTCTTTTGCTTCTTCTGCTTCACACTCCAGACTTCACCTTCTCCTTCTCCTTCTTCTGCTTCTTCTGATACACCCTCCTTACTTCACCTTCTCCTTCTCCTTCTTCTGCTTCTTCTGATTCACCCTCCTGACTTCACCTTCTCCTTCTCCTTATTCTGCTTCTTCTGTTTCACCCTCCAGACTTCACCTTCTCCTTCTCCTTCTTCTGCTTCTTCTGATTCACCCTCCAGACATCACCTTCTCCTTCTCCTTCTTCTGCTTCTTCTGATTCACCCTCCAGACTTCACCTTCCCCTTCTCCTTCTTCTACGTCTTCTGATTCACCCTCCAGACTTCCCATTCTCCTTCTCCTTCTTCTGCTTCTTCTGATTCACCCTCCAGACTTCACCTTCTCCTTCTCCTTCGTCTACTTCTTCTGATTCACCCTCCAGACTACACCTTCTCCTTCTCCTTCTTCTACTTCTTCTGATTCACCCTCCAGACTTCACCTTCTCCTTCTCCTTCTTCTGTTTCTTCTGATTCACCCTCCAGACTTCACCTTCTCCTTCTCCTTCTTCTACTTCTTCTGATTCACCCTCCAGACTTCACCTTCTCCTTCTCCTTCTTCTACTTCTTCTGATTCACCCTCCAGACTTCACCTTCTCCTTCTCCTTCTTCTACTTCTTCTGCTTCTCCCTCCAGACTTCACCTTCTCCTTCTCCTTCTTCTGCTTCTTCTGATTCACCCTCCAGACTTCACCTTCTCATTCTCCTTCTTCTACTTCTTCTGATTCACCCTCCAGACTTCACCTTCTCCTTCTCCTTCTTCTACTTCTTCTGATTCACCCTCCAGACTTCACCTTCTCCTTCTCCTTCTTCTACTTCTTCCGATTCACCCTCTTGACTTAACCTTCTCCTTCTCCTTCTTCTGCTTCTTCTGCTTCACCCTCCTGACTTCACCTTCTCCTTCTCCTTCTTCTACTTCTTCTGATTCACCCTCCAGACTTCACCTTCTCCTTCTCCTTCTTCTGCTTCTTCTGCTTCACCCTCCAGACTTCACCTTCTCCTTCTCCTTCTTCTGCTTCTTCTGCTTCGCCCTCCAGACATCACCTTCTCCTTCTCCTTCTTCTGCTTCTTCTGCTTCACCCTCCAGACTTCACCTTCTCCTTCTACTTCTTCTGCTTCTTCTGCTTCACTCTCCTGACTTCACCTTCTCCTTCACCTTCTTCTACTTCTTCTGATTCACCCTCCAGACTTCACCTTCTCCTTCTCCTTCTTCTGCTTCTTCTGCTTCACCCTCCAGACTTCACCTTCTCCTTCTCCTTCTTCTGCTTCTTCTGCAGCGCCCTCCAGACTTCACCTTCTCCTTCTCCTTCTTCTGCTTCTTCTGCTTCACCCTCCTGACTTCACCTTCTCCTTCTCCTTCTTCTGCTTCTTCTGATTCACCCTCCTAACTTTACCTTCTCCTTCTCCTTCTTCTGCTTCTTCTGATTCACCCTCCTGACTTCACCTTCTCCTTCTCCTTCTTCTGCTTCTTCTAATTCACCCTCCAGACTTCACCTTCTCCTTGTCCTTCTTCTGCTTCTACTGATTCACCCTCCAGACTTCACCTTCTCCTTCTCCTTCTTCTGCTTCTTCTGATTGACCCTCCAGACCTCACCTTCTCCTTCTCCTTCTTCTACTTCTTCTGATTCACCCTCCAGACTTCATCTTCTCCTTCTCCTTCTTCTGCTTCTTCTGATTCACCCTCCAGACTTCACCTTCTCCTTCTCCTTCTTCTGCTTCTTCAGCTTCACCCTCCTGACTTCACCTTCTCCTTCTCCTTCTTCTACTTCTTCTGATTCACCCTCCAGACTTCACCTTCTCCTTCTCCTTCTTCTGCTTCT
The DNA here is from genome assembly GCF_052327205.1 of Somniosus microcephalus. Classification (NCBI taxonomy): domain Eukaryota; kingdom Metazoa; phylum Chordata; class Chondrichthyes; order Squaliformes; family Somniosidae; genus Somniosus; species Somniosus microcephalus. The sequence goes on from NW_028226015.1 coordinate 60,169, forward strand.
TCTGCTTCACCCTCCAGACTTCACCTTCTCCTTCTCCTTCTTCTGCTTCTTCTGCTTCGCCCTCCAGACTTCACCTTCTCCTTCTCCATCTTCTGCTTCTTCTGCTTCACTCTCCTGACTTCACCTTCTCCTTCTCCTTCTTCTACTTCTTCTGATTCACCCTCCAGACTTCACCTTCTCCTTCTCCTTCTTCTGCTTCTTCTGCTTCACCCTCCAGACTTCAGCTTCTCCTTCTCCTTCTTCTGCTTCTTCTGCTGCGCCCTCCAGACTTCACCTTCTCCTTCTCCTTCTTCTGCTTCTTCTGCTTCGCCGTCCTGACTTCACCTTCTCCTTCTCCTTCTTCTACTTCTTCTGCTTCACCCTCCAGACTTCACCTTCTCCTTCTCCTTCTTCTACTTCTTCTGATTCACCCTCCAGACTTCACATTCTCCTTCTCCTTCTTTTGCTTCTTCTGCTTCACACTCCAGACTTCACCTTCTCCTTCTCCTTCTTCTGCTTCTTCTGATTCACCCTCCTTACTTCACCTTCTCCTTCTCCTTCTTCTGCTTCTTCTGATTCACCATCCTGACTTCACCTTCTCCTTCTCCTTCTTCTGCTTCTTCTGATTCACCCTCCAGACTTCACCTTCTCCTTCTCCTTCGTCTACTTCTTCTGATTCACCCTCCAGACTACACCTTCTCCTTCTCCTTCTTCTACTTCTTCTGATTCACCCTCCAGACTTCACCTTCTCCTTCTTCTGCTTCTTCTGATTCACCCTCCAGACTTCACCTTCTCCTTCTCCTTCTTCTACTTCTTCAGATTCACCCTCCAGTCTTCACCTTCTCCTTCTCCTTTTCTGCTTCTTCTGATTCACCCTCCTGACTTCACCTTCTCCTTCTCCTTCTTCTGCTTCTTCTGATTCACCCTCCAGACTTCACCTTCTCCTTCTCCTTCTTCTGCTTCTTCTGCTTCGCCCTCCAGACATCACCTTCTCCTTCTCCTTCTTCTGCTTCTTCTGCTTCACCCTCCAGACTTCACCTTCTCCTTCTCCTTCTTCTGCTTCTTCTGCTTCACTCTCCTGACTTCACCTTCTCCTTCACCTTCTTCTACTTCTTCTGATTCACCCTCCAGACTTCACCTTCTCCTTCTCCTTCTTCTGCTTCTTCTGCTTCACCCTCCAGACTTCACCTTCTCCTTCTCCTTCTTCTGCTTCTTCTGCTGCGCCCTCCAGACTCCACCTTCTCCTTCTCCTTCTTCTGCTTCTTCTGCTTCACCCTCCTGACTTCACCTTCTCCTTCTCCTTCTTCTACTTCTTCTGCTTCACCCCCCTGACTTCACCTGCTCCTTCTCCTTCTTCTGCTTCTTCTGATTCACCCTCCTAACTTTACCTTCTCCTTCTCCTTCTTCTGCTTCTTCTGATTCACCCTCCTGACTTCACCTTCTCCTTCTCCTTCTTCTGCTTCTTCTAATTCACCCTCCAGACTTCACCTTCTCCTTGTCCTTCTTCTGCTTCTTCTGATTCACCCTCCAGACTTCACCTTCTCCTTCTCCTTCTTCTGCTTCTTCTGATTGACCCTCCAGACCTCACCTTCTCCTTCTCCTTCTTCTACTTCTTCTGATTCACCCTCCAGACTTCATCTTCTCCTTCTCCTTCTTCTGCTTCTTCTGATTCACCCTCCAGACTTCACCTTCTCCTTCTCCTTCTTCTGCTTCTTCTGCTTCACCCTCCTGACTTCACCATCTCCTTCTCCTTCTTCTACTTCTTCTGATTCACCCTCCAGACATCACCTTCTCCTTTTCCTTCTTCTGCTTCTTCTGCTTCACCCTCCAGACTTCACCTTCTCCTTCTCCTTCTTCTGCTTCTTCTGCTTCGCCCTCCAGACTTCACCTTCTCCTTCTCCATCTTCTGCTTCTTCTGCTTCACTCTCCTGACTTCACCTTCTCCTTCTCCTTCTTCTACTTCTTCTGATTCACCCTCCAGACTTCACCTTCTCCTTCTCCTTCTTCTGCTTCTTCTGCTTCACCCTCCAGACTTCAGCTTCTCCTTCTCCTTCTTCTGCTTCTTCTGCTGCGCCCTCCAGACTTCACCTTCTCCTTCTCCTTCTTCTGCTTCTTCTGCTTCGCCGTCTTGACTTCACCTTCTCCTTCTCCTTCTTCTACTTCTTCTGCTTCACCCCCCTGACTTCACCTGCTCCTTCTCCTTCTTCTGCTTCTTCTGATTCACCCTTCTAACTACACCTTCTCCTTCTCCTTCTTCTGCTTCTTCTGATTCACCCTCCTGACTTCACCTTCTCCTTCTCCTTCTTCTGCTTCTTCTGATTCACCCTCCAGACTTCACCTTCTCCTTCTCCTTCTTCTCTTCTTCTGATTCACCCTCCAGTCTTCACCTTCTCCTTCTCCTTCTTCTGCTTCTTCTGATTCACCCTCCAGACTTCATCTTCTCCTTCTCCTTCTTCTGCTTCTTCTGATTCACCCTCCAGACTTCACCTTCTCCTTCTCCTTCTTCTGCTTCTTCTGATTCACCCTCCAGACTTCACCTTCTCCTTCTCCTTCTTCTACTTCTTCTGATTCACCCTCCAGACTTCACCTTCTCCTTCTCCTTCTTATACTTCTTCAGATTCACCCTCCAGTCTTCACCTTCTCCTTCTCCTTCTTCTGTTTCTTCTGCTTCACCCTCCAGACTTCACCTTCTTCTTCTCTTTCTTCTGCTTCTTCTGATTCACCCTCCAGACTTCACCTTCTCCTTCTCCTTCTTCTGATTCTTCTGATTCACCCTCCTGACTTCACCTTCTCCTTCTCCTTCTTCTACTTCTTCTGATTCACCCTCCTGACTTCACCTTCTCCTTCTCCTTCTTCTACTTCTTCTGATTCACCCTCCAGACTTCACCTTCTCCTTCTCCTTCTTCTGCTTCTTCTGATTCACCCTACAGACTTCACCTTCTCCTTCTCCTTATTCTGCTTCTTCTGATTCACCCTCCAGACTTCACCTTCTCCTTCTCCTTCTTCTGCTTCTTATGATTCACCCTCCAGACTTCACCTTCTCCTTCTCCTTCTTCTGCTTCTTCTGATTCACCCTCCAGACTTCACCTTCTCCTTCTCCTTCTTCTGCTTCTTCTGATTCACCCTCCAGACTTCACCTTCTCCTTCTCCTTCTTCTACTCCTTCTGATTCACCCTCCAGACTTCACCTTCTCCTTCTCCTTCTTCTGCTTCTTCTGATTCACCCTCCAGACTTCACCTTCTCCTTCTCCTTATTCTGCTTCTTCTGATTCACCCTCCAGACTTCACCTTCTCCTTCTCCTTCTTCTGCTTCTTCTGATTCACCCTGCAGACTTCACCTTCTCCTTCTCCTTCTTCTGCTTCTTCTGATTCACCCTCCAGACTTCACCTTCTCCTTCTCCTTCTTCTGCTTCTTCTGATTCACCCTCCAGACTTCACCTTCTCCTTCTCCTTCTTCTACTTCTTCTGATTCACCCTCCAGACTTCACCTTCTCCTTCTCCTTCTTCTGCTTCTTCTGATTCACCCTCCAGTCTTCACCTTCTCCTTCTCCTTCTTCTACTTCTTCTGCTTCACCCTCCAGACTACACCTTCTCCTTCTCCTTCTTCTACTTCTTCTGATTCACCCTCCAGACTTCACCTTCTCCTTCTCCTTCTTCTGCTTCTTCTGATTCACCCTCCAGACTTCACCTTCTCCTTCTCCTTATTCTGCTTCTTCTGATTCACCCTCCAGACTTCACCTTCTCCTTCTCCTTCTTCTGCTTCTTCTGATTCACCCTCCAGACTTCACCTTCTCCTTCTCCTTCTTCTGCTTCTTCTGATTCACCCTCCAGACTTCACCTTCTCCTTCTCCTTCTTCTACTTCTTCTGATTCACCCTCCAGACTTCACCTTCTCCTTCTCCTTCTTCTGCTTCTTCTGATTCACCCTTCTGACTTCACCTTCTCCTTCTCCTTCTTCTACATCTTCTGATTCACCCTCCTGACTTCACCTTCTCCTTCTCCTTCTTCTACTTCTTCTGCTTCACCCTCCAGACTTCACCTTCTCCTTCTCCTTATTCTGCTTCTTCTGAATCACCCTCCAGACTTCACCTTCTCCTTCTCCTTCTTCTGCTTCTTCTGATTCACCCTCCAGACTTCACCTTCTCCTTCTCCTTCTTCTACTTCTTCTGATTCACCCTCCAGACTTCACCTTCTCCTTCTCCTTCTTCTGCTTCTTCTGTTTCACCCTCCAGACTTCACCTTCTCCTTCTCCTTATTCTGCTTCTTCTGAATCACCCTCCAGACTTCACCTTCTCCTTCTCCTTCTTCTGCTTCTTCTGATTCACCCTCCAGACTTCACCTTCTCCTTCTCCTTCTTCTGCTTCTTCTGATTCACCCTCCAGACTTCACCTTCTCCTTCTCCTTCTTCTACTTCTTCTGATTCACCCTCCAGACTTCACCTTCTCCATCTCCTTCTTCTGCTTCTTCTGATTCACCCTCCAGACTTCACCTTCTCCTTCTCCTTCGTCTACTTCTTCTGATTCACCCTCCAGACTTCTCCTTCTCCTTCTCCTTCTTCTGCTTCTTCTGATTCACCCTCCAGACTTCACCTTCTCCTTCTCCTTCTTCTGTTTCTTCTGATTCACCCTCCAGACTTCACCTTCTCCTTCTCCTTCTTCTACTTCTTCTGATTCACCCTCCAGACTTCAACTTCTCCTTCTCCTTCTTCTACTTCTTCTGATTCACCCTCCAGACTTCACCTTCTCCTTCTCCTTCTTCTACTTCTTCTGCTTCTCCCTCCAGACTTCACCTTCTCCTTCTCCTTCTTCTGCTTCTTCTGATTCACCCTCCAGACTTCACCTTCCCCTTCTCCTTCTTCTACTTCTTCTGATTCACCCTCCAGACTTCACCTTCTCCTTCTCCTTCTTCTACTTCTTCTGATTCACCCTCCAGACTTCACCTTCTCCTTCTCCTTCTTCTACTTCTTCCGATTCACCCTCCTGACTTCACCTTCTCCTTCTCCTTCTTCTGCATCTTCTGCTTCACCCTCCTGACTTCACCTTCTCCTTCTCCTTCTTCTACTTCTTCTGATTCACCCTCCAGACTTCACCTTCTCCTTCTCCTTCTTCTGCTTCTTCTGCTTCACCCTCCAGACTTCACCTTCTCCTTCTCCTTCTTCTGCTTCTTCTGATTCGCCCTCCAGACATCACCTTCTCCTTTCCTTCTTCTACTTCTTCTGATTCACCCTCCAGACTTCACATTCTCCTTCTCCTTCTTTTGCTTCTTCTGCTTCACACTCCAGACTTCACCTTCTCCTTCTCCTTCTTCTGCTTCTTCTGATTCACCCTCCTTACTTCACCTTCTCCTTCTCCTTCTTCTGCTTCTTCTGATTCACCCTCCTGACTTCACCTTCTCCTTCTCCTTATTCTGCTTCTTCTGTTTCACCCTCCAGACTTCACCTTCTCCTTCTCCTTCTTCTGCTTCTTCTGATTCACCCTCCAGACTTCACCTTCTCCTTCTCCTTCTTCTGTTTCTTCTGATTCACCCTCCAGACTTCACCTTCTCCTTCTCCTTCTTCTACTTCTTCTGATTCACCCTCCAGACTTCACCTTCTCCTTCTCCTTCTTCTGCTTCTTCTGATTCACCCTCCAGACTTCACCTTCTCCTTCTCCTTCGTCTACTTCTTCTGATTCACCCTCCAGACTACACCTTCTCCTTCTCCTTCTTCTACTTCTTCTGATTCACCCTCCAGACTTCACCTTCTCCTTCTCCTTCTTCTGCTTCTTCTGATTCACCCTCCAGACTTCACCTTCTCCTTCTCCTTCTTCTGCTTCTTCTGCTTCGCCCTCCAGACATCACCTTCTCCTTCTCCTTCTTCTGCTTCTTCTGCTTCACCCTCCAGACTTCACCTTCTCCTTCTCCTTCTTCTGCTTCTTCTGCTTCACTCTCCTGACTTCACCTTCTCCTTCACCTTCTTCTACTTCTTCTGATTCACCCTCCAGACTTCACCTTCTCCTTCTCCTTCTTCTGCTTCTTCTGCTTCACCCTCCAGACTTCACCTTCTCCTTCTCCTTCTTCTGCTTCTTCTGCTGCGCCCTCCAGACTTCAACTTCTCCTTCTCCTTCTTCTGCTTCTTCTGCTTCACCCTCCTGACTTCACCTTCTCCTTCTCCTTCTTCTACTTCTTCTGCTTCACCCCCCTGACTTCACCTGCTCCTTCTCCTTCTTCTGCTTCTTCTGATTCACCCTCCTAACTTTACCTTCTCCTTCTCCTTCTTCTGCTTCTTCTGATTCACCCTCCTGACTTCACCTTCTCCTTCTCCTTCTTCTGCTTCTTCTAATTCACCCTCCAGACTTCACCTTCTCCTTGTCCTTCTTCTGCTTCTTCTGATTCACCCTCCAGACTTCACCTTCTCCTTCTCCTTCTTCTGCTTCTTCTGATTGACCCTCCAGACCTCACCTTCTCCTTCTCCTTCTTCTACTTCTTCTGATTCACCCTCCAGACTTCATCTTCTCCTTCTCCTTCTTCTGCTTCTTCTGATTCACCCTCCAGACTTCACCTTCTCCTTCTCCTTCTTCTGCTTCTTCTGCTTCACCCTCCTGACTTCACCTTCTCCTTCTCCTTCTTCTACTTCTTCTGATTCACCCTCCAGACTTCACCTTCTCCTTCTCCTTCTTCTGCTTCTTCTGCTTCACCCTCCAGACTTCACCTTCTCCTTCTCCTTCTTCTGCTTCTTCTGCTTCGCCCTCCAGACTTCACCTTCTCCTTCTCCATCTTCTGCTTCTTCTGCTTCACTCTCCTGACTTCACCTTCTCCTTCTCCTTCTTCTACTTCTTCTGATTCACCCTCCAGACTTCACCTTCTCCTTCTCCTTCTTCTGCTTCTTCTGCTTCACCCTCCAGACTTCAGCTTCTCCTTCTCCTTCTTCTGCTTCTTCTGCTGCGCCCTCCAGACTTCACCTTCTCCTTCTCCTTCTTCTGCTTCTTCTGCTTCGCCGTCCTGACTTCACCTTCTCCATCTCCTTCTTCTACTTCTTCTGCTTCACCCCCCTTACTTCACCTGCTCCTTCTCCTTCTTCTGCTTCTTCTGATTCACCCTCCTAACTACACCTTCTCCTTCTCCTTCTTCTGCTTCTTCTGATTCACCCTCCTGACTTCACCTTCTCCTTCTCCTTCTTCTGCTTCTTCTGATTCACCCTCCAGACTTCACCTTCTCCTTCTCCTTCTTCTCTTCTTCTGATTCACCCTCCAGTCTTCACCTTCTCCTTCTCCTTCTTCTGCTTCTTCTGATTCACCCTCCAGACTTCATCTTCTCCTTCTCCTTCTTCTGCTTCTTCTGATTCACCCTCCAGACTTCACCTTCTCCTTCTCCTTCTTCTGCTTCTTCTGATTCACACTCCAGACTTCACCTTCTCCTTCTCCTTCTTCTACTTCTTCTGATTCACCCTCCAGACTTCACCTTCTCCTTCTCCTTCTTATACTTCTTCAGATTCACCCTCCAGTCTTCACCTTCTCCTTCTCCTTCTTCTGTTTCTTCTGCTTCACCCTCCAGACTTCACCTTCTTCTTCTCTTTCTTCTGCTTCTTCTGATTCACCCTCCAGACTTCACCTTCTCCTTCTCCTTCTTCTGATTCTTCTGATTCACCCTCCTGACTTCACCTTCTCCTTCTCCTTCTTCTACTTCTTCTGATTCACCCTCCTGACTTCACCTTCTCCTTCTCCTTCTTCTACTTCTTCTGATTCACCCTCCAGACTTCACCTTCTCCTTCTCCTTCTTCTGCTTCTTCTGATTCACCCTCCAGACTTCACCTTCTCCTTCTCCTTATTCTGCTTCTTCTGATTCACCCTCCAGACTTCACCTTCTCCTTCTCCTTCTTCTGCTTCTTATGATTCACCCTCCAGACTTCACCTTCTCCTTCTCCTTCTTCTGCTTCTTCTGATTCACCCTCCAGACTTCACCTTCTCCTTCTCCTTCTTCTGCTTCTTCTGATTCACCCTCCAGACTTCACCTTCTCCTTCTCCTTCTTCTACTCCTTCTGATTCACCCTCCAGACTTCACCTTCTCCTTCTTCTGCTTCTTCTGATTCACCCTCCAGACTTCACCTTCTCCTTCTCCTTATTCTGCTTCTTCTGATTCACCCTCCAGACTTCACCTTCTCCTTCTCCTTCTTCTGCTTCTTCTGATTCACCCTGCAGACTTCACCTTCTCCTTCTCCTTCTTCTGCTTCTTCCTCCAGACTTCACCTTCTCCTTCTCCTTCTTCTGCTTCTTCTGATTCACCCTCCAGACTTCACCTTCTCCTTCTCCTTCTTCTACTTCTTCTGATTCACCCTCTAGACTTCACCTTCTCCTTCTCCTTCTTCTGCTTCTTCTGATTCACCCTCCTGACTTCACCTTCTCCTTCTCCTTCTTCTACATCTTCTGATTCACCCTCCTGACTTCACCTTCTCCTTCTCCTTCTTTTACTTCTTCTGCTTCACCCTCCAGACTTCACCTTCTCCTTCTCCTTATTCTGCTTCTTCTGAATCACCCTCCAGACTTCACCTTCTCCTTCTCCTTCTTCTGCTTCTTCCGATTCACCCTCCAGACTTCACCTTCTCCTTCTCCTTCTTCTACTTCTTCTGATTCACCCTCCAGACTTCACCTTCTCCTTCTCCTTCTTCTGCTCCTTCTGTTTCACCCTCCAGACTTCACCTTCTCCTTCTCCTTATTCTGCTTCTTCTGAATCATCCTCCAGACTTCACCTTCTCCTTCTCCTTCTTCTGCTTCTTCTGATTCACCCTCCAGACTTCACCTTCTCCTTCTCCTTCTTCTGCTTCTTCTGATTCACCCTCCAGACTTCACCTTCTCCTTCTCCTTCTTCTACTTCTTCTGATTCACCCTCCAGACTTCACCTTCTCCATCTCCTTCTTCTACTTCTTCTGATTCACCCTCCAGACTTCACCTTCTCCTTCTCCTTCTTCTACTTCTTCTGATTCACCCTCCAGACTTCACCTTCTCCTTCTCCTTCTTCTACTTCTTCTGCTTCTCCCTCCAGACTTCACCTTCTCCTTCTCCTTCTTCTGCTTCTTCTGATTCACCCTCCAGACTTCACCTTCCCCTTCTCCTTCTTCTACTTCTTCTGATTCACCCTCCAGACTTCACCTTCTCCTTCTCCTTCTTCTACTTCTTCTGATTCACCCTCCAGACTTCACCTTCTCCTTCTCCTTCTTCTACTTCTTCCGATTCACCCTCCTGACTTCACCTTCTCCTTCTCCTTCTTCTGCTTCTTCTGCTTCACCCTCCTGACTTCACCTTCTCCTTCTCCTTCTTCTACTTCTTCTGATTCACCCTCCAGACTTCACCTTCTCCTTCTCCTTCTTCTGCTTCTTCTGCTTCACCCTCCAGACTTCACCTTCTCCTTCTCCTTCTTCTGCTTCTTCTGATTCGCCCTCCAGACATCACCTTCTCCTTCTCCTTCTTCTGCTTCTTCTGCTTCACCCTCCAGACTTCACCTTCTCCTTCTCCTTCTTCTGCTTCTTCTGCTTCACTCTCCTGACTTCACCTTCTCCTTCTCCTTCTTCTACTTCTTCTGATTCACCCTCCAGACTTCACCTTCTCCTTCTCCTTCTTCTGCTTCTTCTGCTTCACCCTCCAGACTTCACCTTCTCCTTCTTCTGCTTCTTCTGCTGCGCCCTCCAGACTTCAACTTCTCCTTCTCCTTCTTCTGCTTATTCTGCTTCACCCTCCTGACTTCACCATCTCCTTCTCCTTCTTCTACTTCTTCTGTTTCACCCCCCTGACTTCACCTGCTCCTTCTCCTTCTTCTGCTTCTTCTGATTCACCCTCCTAACTTTACCTTCTCCTTCTCCTTCTTCTGCTTCTTCTGATTCACCCTCCTGACTTCACCTTCTCCTTCTCCTTCTTCTGCTTCTTCTAATTCACCCTCCAGACTTCACCTTCTCCTTCTCCTTCTTCTGCTTCTTCTGATTCACCCTCCAGACTTCACCTTCTCCTTCTCCTTCTTCTGCTTCTTCTGATTGACCCTCCAGACCTCACCTTCTCCTTCTCCTTCTTCTACTTCTTCTGATTCACCCTCCAGACTTCATCTTCTCCTTCTCCTTCTTCTGCTTCTTCTGATTCACCCTCCAGACTTCACCTTCTCCTTCTCCTTCTTCTGCTTCTTCTGATTCACCCTCCAGACTTCACCTTCTCCTTCTCCTTCTTCTACTTCTTCTGATTCACCCTCCTGACTTCACCTTCTCCTTCTCCTTCTTCTGCTTCTTCTGCTTCACCCACCAGACTTCACCTTCTCCTGCTCCTTCTTCTGCTTCTTCTGCTTCACCCTCCAGACTTCACCTTCTCCATTTCCTTCTTCTGCTTCTTCTGCTTCACCCTCCTGACTTCACCTTCTCCTTCTCCTTCTTCTACTTCTTCTGATTCACCCTCCAGACTTCACCTTCTAGTTCTCCTTCTTCTGCTTCTTCTGCTTCACCCTCCAGACTTCACCTTCTCCTTCTCCTTCTTCTGCTTCTTCTGCTTCGCCGTCCAGACTTCACCTTCTCCTTCTCCATCTTCTGCTTCTTCTGCTTCACTCTCCTGACTTCACCTTCTCCTTCTCCTTCTTCTACTTCTTCTGATTCACCCTCCAGACTTCACCTTCTCCTTCTCCTTCTTCTGCTTCTTCTGCTTCACCCTCCAGACTTCAGCTTCTCCTTCTCCTTCTTCTGCTTCTTCTGCTGCGCCCTCCAGACTTCACCTTCTCCTTCTCCTTCTTCTGCTTCTTCTGCTTCACCGTCCTGACTTCACCTTCTCCTTCTCCTTCTTCTACTTCTTCTGCTTCACCCCCCTGACTTCACCTGCTCCTTCTCCTTCTTCTGCTTCTTCTGATTCACCCTCCGAACTTCACCTTCTCCTTCTCCTTCTTCTGCTTCTTCTGATTCACCCTCCTGACTTAACCTTCTCCTTCTCCTTCTTCTGCTTCTTCTGATTCACCCACCAGACTTCACCTTCTCCTTCTCCTTCTTCTGCTTCTTCTGTTTCACCCTCCAGACTTCACCTTCTCCTTCTCCTTCTTCTGCTTCTTCTGATTCACCCTCCAAACTTCATCTTCTCCTTCTCCTTCTTCTGCTTCTTCTGATTCACCCTCCAGACTTCACCTTCTCCTTCTCCTTCTTCTCCTTCTTCTGATTCACACTCCAGACTTCACCTTCTCCTTCTCCTTCTTCTACTTCTTCTGATTCACCCTCCAGACTTCACCTTCTCCTTCTCCTTCTTCTACTTCTTCAGATTCACCCTCCAGTCTTCACCTTCTCCTTCTCCTTCTTCTGTTTCTTCTGCTTCACCCTCCAGACCTCACCTTCTCCTTCTCCTTCTTCTACTTCTTCTGATTCACCCTCCAGACTTCATCTTCTCCTTCTCCTTCTTCTGCTTCTTCTGATTCACCCTCCAGACTTCACCTTCTCCTTCTCCTTCTTCTGCTTCTTCTGATTCACCCTCCAGACTTCACCTTCTCCTTCTCCTTCTTCTACTTCTTCTGATTCACCCTCCTGACTTCACCTTCTCCTTCTCCTTCTTCTGCTTCTTCTGCTTCACCCTCCAGACTTCACCTTCTCCTGCTCCTTCTTCTGCTTCTTCTGCTTCACCCTCCAGACTTCACCTTCTCCTTCTCCTTCTTCTGCTTCTTCTGCTTCACCCTCCTGACTTCACCTTCTCCTTCTCCTTCTTCTACTTCTTCTGATTCACCCTCCAGACTTCACCTTCTCCTTCTCCTTCTTCTGCTTCTTCTGCTTCACCCTCCAGACTTCACCTTCTCCTTCTCCTTCTTCTGCTTCTTCTGCTTCGCCGTCCAGACTTCACCTTCTCCTTCTCCATCTTCTGCTTCTTCTGCTTCACTCTCCTGACTTCACCTTCTCCTTCTCCTTCTTCTACTTCTTCTGATTCACCCTCCAGACTTCACCTTCTCCTTCTCCTTCTTCTGCTTCTTCTGCTTCACCCTCCAGACTTCAGCTTCTCCTTCTCCTTCTTCTGCTTCTTCTGCTGCGCCCTCCAGACTTCACCTTCTCCTTCTCCTTCTTCTGCTTCTTCTGCTTCACCGTCCTGACTTCACCTTCTCCTTCTCCTTCTTCTACTTCTTCTGCTTCACCCCCCTGACTTCACCTGCTCCTTCTCCTTCTTCTGCTTCTTCTGATTCACCCTCCGAACTTCACCTTCTCCTTCTCCTTCTTCTGCTTCTTCTGATTCACCCTCCTGACTTAACCTTCTCCTTCTCCTTCTTCTGCTTCTTCTGATTCACCCACCAGACTTCACCTTCTCCTTCTCCTTCTTCTGCTTCTTCTGTTTCACCCTCCAGACTTCACCTTCTCCTTCTCCTTCTTCTGCTTCTTCTGATTCACCCTCCAAACTTCATCTTCTCCTTCTCCTTCTTCTGCTTCTTCTGATTCACCCTCCAGACTTCACCTTCTCCTTCTCCTTCTTCTCCTTCTTCTGATTCACCCTCCAGACTTCACCTTCTCCTTCTCCTTCTTCTACTTCTTCTGATTCACCCTCCAGACTTCACCTTCTCCTTCTCCTTCTTCTGCTTCTTCTGATTCACCCTCCAGACTACACCTTCTCCTTCTCCTTCTTCTACTTCTTCTGATTCACCCTCCAGACTTCACCTTCTCCTTCTCCTTCTTCTACTTCTTCAGATTCACCCTCCAGTCTTCACCTTCTCCTTCTCCTTCTTCTGTTTCTTCTGCTTCACCCTCCAGACTTCACCTTCTCCTTCTCTTTCTTCTGCTTCTTCTGATTCACCCTCCAGACTTCACCTTCTCCTTCTCCTTCTTCTGATTCTTCTGATTCACCCTCCAGACTTCACCTTCTCCTTCTCCTTCTTCTGCTTCTTCTGATTCACCCTCCTGACTTCACCTTCTCCTTCTCCTTCTTCTACTTCTTCTGCTTCACCCTCCAGACTTCACCTTCTCCTTCTCCTTCTTCTACTTCTTCTGATTCACCCTCCAGACTTCACCTTCTCCTTCTCCTTCTTCTGCTTCTTCTGATTCACCCTCCAGACTTCACCTTCTCCTTCTCCTTATTCTGCTTCTTCTGATTCACCCTCCAGACTTCACCTTCTCCTTCTCCTTCTTCTGCTTCTTCTGATTCACCCTGCAGACTTCACCTTCTCCTTCTCCTTCTTCTGCTTCTTCTGATTCACCCTCCAGACTTCACCTTCTCCTTCTCCTTCTTCTGCTTCTTCTGATTCACCCTCCAGACTTCACCTTCTCCTTCTCCTTCTTCTACTTCTTCTGATTCACCCTCCAGACTTCACCTTCTCCTTCTCCTTCTTCTACTTCTTCTGATTCACCCTCCAGACTTCACCTTCTCCTTCTCTTTCTTCTGCTTCTTCTGATTCACCCTCCAGACTTCACCTTCTCCTTCTCCTTCTTCTGATTCTTCTGATTCACCCTCCAGACTTCACCTTCTCCTTCTCCTTCTTCTGCTTCTTCTGATTCACCCTCCTGACTTCACCTTCTCCTTCTCCTTCTTCTACATCTTCTGATTCACCCTCCTGACTTCACCTTCTCCTTCTCCTTCTTCTACTTCTTCTGCTTCACCCTCCAGACTTCAGCTTCTCCTTCTCCTTCTTCTACTTCTTCTGATTCACCCTCCAGACTTCACCTTCTCCTTCTCCTTCTTCTACTTCTTCTGATTCACCCTCCAGACTTCACCTTCTCCTTCTCCTTCTTCTACTTCTTCTGATTCACCCTCCAGACTTCACCTTCTCCTTCTCCTTCTTCTGCTTCTTCTGATTCACCCTCCAGACTTCACCTTCTCCTTCTCCTTATCCTGCTTCTTCTGAATCACCCTCCAGACTTCACCTTCTCCTTCTCCTTCTTCTGCTTCTTCTGATTCACCCTCCAGACTTCACCTTCTCCTTCTCCTTCTTCTGCTTCTTCTGATTCACCCTCCAGACTTCACCTTCTCCTTCTCCTTCTTCTACTTCTTCTGATTCACCCTCCAGACTTCACCTTCTCCATCTCCTTCTTCTGCTTCTTCTGATTCACCCTCCAGACTTCACCTTCTCCTTCTCCTTCGTCTACTTCTTCTGATTCACTCTCCAGACTACACCTTCTCCTTCTCCTTCTTCTACTTCTTCTGATTCACCCTCCAGACTTCACCTTCTCCTTCTCCTTCTTCTGTTTCTTCTGATTCACCCTCCAGACTTCACCTTCTCCTTCTCCTTCTTCTACTACTTCTGATTCACCCTCCAGACTTCACCTTCTCCTTCTCCTTCTTCTACTTCTTCTGATTCACCCTCCAGACTTCATCTTCTCCTTCTCCTTCTTCTGCTTCTTCTGATTCACCCTCCAGACTTCACCTTCTCCTTCTCCTTCTTCTGCTTCTTCTGATTCACCCTCCAGACTTCACCTTCTCCTTCTCCTTCTTCTACTTCTTCTGATTCACCCTCCAGACTTCACCTTCTCCTTCTCCTTCTTCTACTTCTTCGGATTCACCCTCCAGTCTTCACCTTCTCCTTCTCCTTCTTCTGTTTCTTCTGCTTCACCCTCCAGACTTCACCTTCTCCTTCTCTTTCTTCTGCTTCTTCTGATTCACCCTCCAGACTTCACCTTCTCCTTCTCCTTCTTCTGATTCTTCTGATTCACCCTCCAGACTTCACCTTCTCCTTCTCCTTCTTCTGCTTCTTCTGATTCACCCTCCTGACTTCACCTTCTCCTTCTCCTTCTTCTACTTCTTCTGATTCACCCACCTGACTTCACCTTCTCCTTCTCCTTCTTCTACTTCTTCTGCTTCACCCTCCAGACTTCACCTTCTCCTTCTCCTTCTTCTACTTCTTCTGATTCACCCTCCAGACTTCACCTTCTCCTTCTCCTTCTTCTGCTTCTTCTGATTCACCCTCCAGACTTCACCTTCTCCTTCTCCTTATTCTGCTTCTTCTGATTCACCCTCCAGACTTCACCTTCTCCTTCTCCTTATTCTGCTTCTTCTGATTCACCCTCCAGACTTTACCTTCTCCTTCTCCTTCCTCTGCTTCTTCTGATTCACCCTCCAGACTTCACCTTCTCCTTGTCCTTCTTCTGATTCTTCTGATTCACCCTCCAGACTTCACCTTCTCCTTCTCCATCTTCTGCTTCTTCCGATTCACCCTCCTGACTTCACCTTCTCCTTCTCCTTCTTCTACTTCTTCTGATTCACCCTCCTGACTTCACCTTCTCCTTCTCCATCTTCTAATTCTTCTGCTTCACCCTCCAGACTTCAACTTCTCCTTCTCCTTCTTCTACTTCTTCTGATTCACCCTCCAGACTTCACCTTCTCCTTCTCCTTCTTCTGCTTCTTCTGATTCACCCTCCAGACTTCACCTTCTCCTTCTCCTTATTCTGCTTCTTCTGATTCACCCTCCAGACTTCACCTTCTCCTTCTCCTTCTTCTGCTTCTTCTGATTCACCCTGCAGACTTCACCTTCTCCTTCTCCTTCTTCTGCTTCTTCTGATTCACCCTCCAGACTTCACCTTCTCCTTCTCCTTCTTCTGCTTCTTCTGATTCACCCTCCAGACTTCACCTTCTCCTTCTCCTTCTTCTACTTCTTCTGATTCACCCTCCAGACTTCACCTTCTCCTTCTCTTTCTTCTGCTTCTTCTGATTCACCCTCCAGACTTCACCTTCTCCTTCTCCTTCTTCTGATTCTTCTGATTCACCCTCCAGACTTCACCTTCTCCTTCTCCTTCTTCTGCTTCTTCTGATTCACCCTCCTGACTTCACCTTCTCCTTCTCCTTCTTCTACTTCTTCTGATTCACCCTCCTGACTTCACCTTCTCCTTCTCCTTCTTCTACTTCTTCTGCTTCACCCTCCAGACTTCACCTTCTCCTTCTCCTTCTTCTACTTCTTCTGATTCACCCTCCAGACTTGACCTTCTCCTTTTCCTTCTTCTACTTCTTCTGATTCACCGTCCAGACTTCACCTTCTCCTTCTCCTTCTTCTGCTTCTTCTGCTTCACCGTCCTGATTTCACCTTCTCCTTCTCCTTCTTCTACTTCTTCTGCTTCATCCCCCTGACATCACCTGCTCCTTCTCCTTCTTCTGCTTCTTCTGATTCACCCTCCTAACTTCACCTTCTCCTTCTCCTTCTTCTGCTTCTTCTGATTCACCCTCCTGACTTCACCTTCTCCTTCTCCTTCTTCTGCTTCTTCTGATTCACCCTCCAGACTTCACCTTCTCCTTCTCCTTCTTCTGCTTCTTCTGATTCACCCTCCAGACTTCACCTTCTCCTTCTCCTTCTTCTGCTTCTTCTGATTCACCCTCCAGACTACACCTTCTCCTTCTCCTTCTTCTACTTCTTCTGATTCACCCTCCAGACTTCACCTTCTCCTTCTCCTTCTTCTACTTCTTCTGATTCACCCTCCAGACTTCACCTTCTCCTTCTCCTTCTTCTACTTCTTCTGATTCACCCTCCAGACTTCACCTTCTCCTTCTCCTTCTTCTGCTTCTTCTGATTCACCCTCCAGACTTCACCTTCTCCCTCTCCTTATTCTGCTTCTTCTGAATCACCCTCCAGACTTCACCTTCTCCTTCTCCTTCTTCTACTACTTCTGATTCACCCTCCAGACTTCACCTTCTCCTTCTCCTTCTTCTACTTCTTCTGATTCACCCTCCAGACTTCATCTTCTCCTTCTCCTTCTTCTGCTTCTTCTGATTCACCCTCCAGACTTCACCTTCTCCTTCTCCTTCTTCTGCTTCTTCTGATTCACCCTCCAGACTTCACCTTCTCCTTCTCCTTCTTCTACTTCTTCTGATTCAACATCCAGACTTCACCTTCTCCTTCTCCTTCTTCTACTTCTTCTGATTCACCCTCCAGTCTTCACCTTCTCCTTCTCCTTCTTCTGTTTCTTCTGCTTCACCCTCCAGACTTCACCTTCTCCTTCTCTTTCTTCTGCTTCTTCTGATTCACCCTCCAGACTTCACCTTCTCCTTCTCCTTCTTCTGATTCTTCTGATTCACCCTCCAGACTTCACCTTCTCCTTCTCCTTCTTCTGCTTCTTCTGATTCACCCTCCTGACTTCACCTTCTCCTTCTCCTTCTTCTACTTCTTCTGATTCACCCACCTGACTTCACCTTCTCCTTCTCCTTCTTCTACTTCTTCTGCTTCACCCTCCAGACTTCACCTTCTCCTTCTCCTTCTTCTACTTCTTCTGATTCACCCTCCAGACTTCACCTTCTCCTTCTCCTTCTTCTGCTTCTTCTGATTCACCCTCCAGACTTCACCTTCTCCTTCTCCTTATTCTGCTTCTTCTGATTCACCCTCCAGACTTCACCTTCTCCTTCTCCTTATTCTGCTTCTTCTGATTCACCCTCCAGACTTTACCTTCTCCTTCTCCTTCCTCTGCTTCTTCTGATTCACCCTCCAGACTTCACCTTCTCCTTCTCCTTCTTCTGATTCTTCTGATTCACCCTCCAGACTTCTCCTTCTCCTTCTCCATCTTCTGCTTCTTCCGATTCACCCTCCTGACTTCACCTTCTCCTTCTCCTTCTTCTACTTCTTCTGATTCACCCTCCTGACTTCACCTTCTCCTTCTCCATCTTCTAATTCTTCTGCTTCACCCTCCAGACTTCAACTTCTCCTTCTCCTTCTTCTACTTCTTCTGATTCACCCTCCAGACTTCACCTTCTCCTTCTCCTTCTTCTGCTTCTTCTGATTCACCCTCCAGACTTCACCTTCTCCTTCTCTTTCTTCTGCTTCTTCTGATTCACCCTCCAGACTTCACCTTCTCCTTCTCCTTCTTCTGATTCTTCTGATTCACCCTCCAGACTTCACCTTCTCCTTCTCCTTCTTCTGCTTCTTCTGATTCACCCTCCTGACTTCACCTTCTCCTTCTCCATCTTCTAATTCTTCTGCTTCACCCTCAAGACTTCAACTTCTCCTTCTCCTTCTTCTACTTCTTCTGATTCACCCTCCAGTCTTCACCTTCTCCTTCTCCTTCTTCTGTTTCTTCTGCTTCACCCTCCAGACTTCACCTTCTCCTTCTCTTTCTTCTGCTTCTTCTGATTCACCCTCCAGACTTCGCCTTCTCCTTCTGCTTCTTCTGATTCTTCTGATTCACCCTCCAGACTTCACCTTCTCCTTCTCCTTCTTCTGCTTCTTCTGATTCACCCTCCTGACTTCACCTTCTCCTTCTCCTTCTTCTACTTCTTCTGATTCACCCTCCTGACTTCACCTTCTCCTTCTCCTTCTTCTACTTCTTCTGCTTCACCCTCCAGACTTCACCTTCTCCTTCTCCTTCTTCTACTTCTTCTGATTCACCCTCCAGACTTGACCTTCTACTTTTCCTTCTTCTACTTCTTCTGATTCACCCTCCAGACTTCACCTTCTCCTTCTCCTTCTTCTGCTTCTTCTGCTTCACCGTCCTGACTTCACCTTCTCCTTCTCCTTCTTCTACTTCTTCTGCTTCATCCCCCTGACATCACCTGCTCCTTCTCCTTCTTCTGCTTCTTCTGATTCACCCTCCTAACTTCACCTTCTCCTTCTCCTTCTTCTGCTTCTTCTGATTCACCCTCCTGACTTCACCTTCTCCTTCTCCTTCTTCTGCTTCTTCTGATTCACCCTCCAGACTTCACCTTCTCCTTCTCCTTCTTCTGCTTCTTCTGATTCACCCTCCAGACTTCACCTTCTCCTTCTCCTTCTTCTGCTTCTTCTGATTCACCCTCCAGACTACACCTTCTCCTTCTCCTTCTTCTACTTCTTCTGATTCACCCTCCAGACTTCACCTTCTCCTTCTCCTTCTTCTGTTTCTTCTGATTCACCCGCCAGACTTCACCTTCTCCTTCTCCTTCTTCTGCTTCTTCTGATTCACCCTCCAGACTTCACCTTCTCCTTCTCCTTCTTCTGCTTCTTCTGATTCACCCTCCAGGCCTCACCTTCTTCTTCTCCTTCTTCTACTTCTTCTGATTCACCCTCCAGACTTCATCTTCTCCTTCTCCTTCTTCTGCTTCTTCTGATTCACCCTCCAGACTTCACCAATCCTTCTCCTTCTTCTGCTTCTTCTGATTCACCCTCCAGACTTCACCTTCTCCTTCTCCTTCTTCTACTTCTTCTGATTCACCCTCCAGACTTCACCTTCTCCTTCTCCTTCTTCTACTTGTTCTGATTCACCCTCCAGTCATCACCTTCTCCTTCTCCTTCTTCTGTTTCTTCTGCTTCACCCTCCAGACTTCACCTTCTCCTTCTCTTTCTTCTGCTTCTTCTGATTCACCCTCCAGACTTCACCTTCTCCTTCTCCTTCTTCTGATTCTTCTGATTCACCCTACAGACTTCACCTTCTCCTTCTCCTTCTTCTGCTACTTCTGATTCACCCTCCTGATTTCACCTTCTCCTTCTCCTTCTTCTACTTCTTCTGATTCACCCTCCTGACTTCACCTTCTCCTTCTCCTTCTTCTGCTTCACCCTCCAGACTTCACCTTCTCCTTCTCCTTCTTCTACTTCTTCTGATTCACCCTCCAGACTTCACCTTCTCCTTCTCCTTCTTCTGCTTCTTCTGATTCACCCTCCAGACTTCACCTTCTCCTTCTCCTTATTCTGCTTCTTCTCATTCACCCTCCAGACTTCACCTTCTCCTTCTCCTTCTTCTGCTTCTTCTGATTCACCCTCCAGACTTCACCTTCTCCTTCTACTTCTTCTGCTTCTTCTGATTCACCCTCCAGACTTCACCTTCTCCTTCTCCTTCCTCTGCTTCTTCTGATTCACCCTCCAGACTTCACCTTCTCCTTCTCCTTCTTCTACTTCTTCTGATTCACCCTCCAGACTTCACCATCTCCTTCTCTTTCTTCTGCTTCTTCTGATTCACCCTCCAGACTTCACATTCTCCTTCTCCTTCTTCTGATTCTTCTGATTCACCCTCCAGACTTCACCTTCTCCTTCTTCTGCTTCTTCTGATTCATCCTCCTGACATCACCTTCTCCTTCTCCTTCTTCTACTTCTTCTGATTCACCATCCTGACTTCACATTCTCCTTCTCCTTCTTCTACTTCTTCTGCTTCACCCTCCAGACTTCACCTTCTCCTTCTCCTTCTTCTACTTCTTCTGATTCAACCTCCAGACTTCACCTTCTCCTTCTCCTTCTTCTACTTCTTCTGATTCACCCTCCAGACTTCACCTTCTCCTTCTCCTTCTTCTACTTCTTCTGATTCACCCTCCAGACTTCACCTTCTCCTTCTCCTTCTTCTGCTTCTTCTGATTCACCCTCCAGACTTCACCTTCTCCTTCTCCTTATTTTGCTTCTTCTGATTCACCCTCCAGACTTCTCCTTCTCCTTCTCCTTCTTCTGCTTCTTCTGATTCACCCTCCAGACTTCACCTTCTCCTTCTCCTTCTTCTGCTTCTTCTGATTCACCCTCCAGACTTCACCTTCTCCTTCTCCTTCTTCTACTTCTTCTGATTCACCCTCCAGACTTCACCTTCTCCATCTCCTTCTTCTGCTTCTTCTGATTCACCCTCCAGACTTCACCTTCTCCTTCTCCTTCGTCTACTTCTTCTGATTCACCCTCCAGACTACACCTTCTCCTTCTCCTTCTTCTGTTTCTTCTGCTTCACCCTCCAGACTTCACCTTCTCCTTCTCTTTCTTCTGCTTCTTCTGATTCACCCTCCAGACTTCACCTTCTCCTTCTCCTTCTTCTGATTCTTCTGATTCACCCTACAGACTTCACCTTCTCCTTCTCCTTCTTCTGCTACTTCTGATTCACCCTCCTGATTTCACCTTCTCCTTCTCCTTCTTCTACTTCTTCTGATTCACCCTCCTGACTTCACCTTCTCCTTCTCCTTCTTCTGCTTCACCCTCCAGACTTCACCTTCTCCTTCTCCTTCTTCTACTTCTTCTGATTCACCCTCCAGACTTCACCTTCTCCTTCTCCTTCTTCTGCTTCTTCTGATTCACCCTCCAGACTTCACCTTCTCCTTCTCCTTATTCTGCTTCTTCTCATTCACCCTCCAGACTTCACCTTCTCCTTCTCCTTCTTCTGCTTCTTCTGATTCACCCTCCAGACTTCACCTTCTCCTTCTACTTCTTCTGCTTCTTCTGATTCACCCTCCAGACTTCACCTTCTCCTTCTCCTTCCTCTGCTTCTTCTGATTCACCCTCCAGACTTCACCTTCTCCTTCTCCTTCTTCTACTTCTTCTGATTCACCCTCCAGACTTCACCATCTCCTTCTCTTTCTTCTGCTTCTTCTGATTCACCCTCCAGACTTCACATTCTCCTTCTCCTTCTTCTGATTCTTCTGATTCACCCTCCAGACTTCACCTTCTCCTTCTCCTTCTTCTGCTTCTTCTGATTCATCCTCCTGACATCACCTTCTCCTTCTCCTTCTTCTACTTCTTCTGATTCACCCTCCTGACTTCACATTCTCCTTCTCCTTCTTCTACTTCTTCTGCTTCACCCTCCAGACTTCACCTTCTCCTTCTCCTTCTTCTACTTCTTCTGATTCAACCTCCAGACTTCACCTTCTCCTTCTCCTTCTTCTACTTCTTCTGATTCACCCTCCAGACTTCACCTTCTCCTTCTCCTTCTTCTACTTCTTCTGATTCACCCTCCAGACTTCACCTTCTCCTTCTCCTTCTTCTGCTTCTTCTGATTCACCCTCCAGACTTCACCTTCTCCTTCTCCTTATTTTGCTTCTTCTGATTCACCCTCCAGACTTCTCCTTCTCCTTCTCCTTCTTCTGCTTCTTCTGATTCACCCTCCAGACTTCACCTTCTCCTTCTCCTTCTTCTGCTTCTTCTGATTCACCCTCCAGACTTCACCTTCTCCTTCTCCTTCTTCTACTTCTTCTGATTCACCCTCCAGACTTCACCTTCTCCATCTCCTTCTTCTGCTTCTTCTGATTCACCCTCCAGACTTCACCTTCTCCTTCTCCTTCGTCTACTTCTTCTGATTCACCCTCCAGACTACACCTTCTCCTTCTCCTTCTTCTACTTCTTCTGATTCACCCTCCAGACTTCACCTTCTCCTTCTCCTTCTTCTGTTTCTTCTGATTCACCGTCCAGACTTCACCTTCTCCTTCTCCTTCTTCTACTACTTCTGATTCACCCTCCAGACTTCACCTTCTCCTTCTCCTTCTTCTACTTCTTCTGATTCACCCTCCAGACTTCATCTTCTCCTTCTCCTTCATCTGCTTCTTCTGATTCACCCTCCAGACTTCACCTTCTCCTTCTCCTTCTTCTGCTTCTTCTGATTCACCCTCCAGACTTCACCTTCTCCTTCTCCTTCTTCTACTTCTTCTGATTCACCCTCCTGACTTCACCTTCTCCTTCTCCTTCTACTACTTCTTCTGCTTCACCCTCCAGACTTCACCTTCTCCTTCTCCTTCTTCTACTTCTTCTGATTCACCCTCCAGACTTCACCTTCTCCTTCTCCTTCTTCTACTTCTTCTGATTCACCCTCCTGACTTCACCTTCTCCTTCTCCTTCTTCTACTTCTTCTGCTTCACCCTCCAGACTTCACCTTCTCCTTCTCCTTCTTCTACTTCTTCTGATTCACCCTTCAGACTTCACCTTCTCCTTCTCCTTCTTCCACTTCTTCTGATTCACCCTCCAGTCTTCACCTTCTCCTTCTCCTTCTTCTTTTTCTTCTGCTTCACCCTCCAGACTTCACCTTCTCCTTCTCTTTCTTCTGCTTCTTCTGATTCACACTCCAGACTTCACCTTCTCCTTCTCCTTCTTCTGATTCTTCTGATTCACCCTCCAGACTTCACCTTCTCCTTCTCCTTCTTCTGCTTCTTCTGATTCACCCTCCTGACTTCACCTTCTCCTTCTCCTTCTTCTACTTCTTCTGATTCACCCTCCTGACTTCACCATCTCCTTCTCCTTCTTCTACTTCTTCTGCTTCACCCTCCTGACTTCACCTTCTCCTTCTCCTTCTTCTACTTCTTCTGATTCACCCTCCAGACTTCATCTTCTCCTTCTCCTTCTTCTGCTTCTTCTTATTCACCCTCCAGACTTCACCTTCTCCTTCTCCTTATTCTGCTTCTTCTGATTCACCCTCCAGACTTCAACTTCTCCTTCTCCTGATTCTGCTTCTTCTGATTCACCCTCCAGACTTCACCTTCTCCTTCTCCTTCTTCTGCTTCTTCTGATTCACCCTCGTGACTTCACCTTCTCCTTCTCCTTCTTCTACTTCTTCTGATTCACCCTCCTGACTTCACCTTCTCCTTCTCCTTCTTCTACTTCTTCTGCTTCACCCTCCAGACTTCACCTTCTCCTTCTCCTTCTTCTACTTCTTCTGATTCACCCTCCAGACTTCACCTTCTCCTTCTCCTTCTTCTGCTTCTTCTGATTCACCCTCCATACTTCACCTTCACTTCTCCTTATTCTGCTTCTTCTGATTCACCCTCCAGACTTCAACTTCTCCTTCTCCTTCTTCTGCTTCTTCTGATTCACCCTCCAGACTTCACCTTCTCCTTCTCCTTCTTCTGCTTCTTCTGATTCACCCTCCAGACTTCACCTTCTCCTTCTCCTTCTTCTACTTCTTCTGATTCACCCTCCAGACTTCACCTTCTCATTCTCTCTCTTCTGCTTCTTCTGATTCACCCTCCAGATTTCATCTTCTCCTTCTCCTTCTTCTGCTTCTTCTGATTCACCCTCCAGACTTCACCTTCTCCTTCTCCTTCTTCTGCTTCTTCTGATTCACCCTCCTGACTTCACCTTCTCCTTCTCCTTCTTCTACTTCTTCTGATTCACCCTCCTGACTTCACCTTCTCCTTCTCCTTCTTCTACTTCTTCTGCTTCACCCTCCTGACTTCACCTTCTCCTTCTCCTTCTTCTACTTCTTCTGATTCACCCTCCAGACTTCATCTTCTCCTTCTCCTTATTCTGCTTCTTCTGATTCACCCTCCAGACTTCACCTTCTCCTTCTCCTGATTCTGCTTCTTCTGATTCACCCTCCAGACTTCACCTTCTCCTTCTCCTTCTTCTGCTTCTTCTGATTCACCCTCCTGACTTCACCTTCTCCTTCTCCTTCTTCTACTTCTTCTGATTCACCCTCCTGACTTCACCTTCTCCTTCTCCTTCTTCTACTTCTTCTGCATCACCCTCCAGACTTCACCTTCTCCTTCTCCTTCTTCTACTTCTTCTGATTCACCCTCCAGACTTCACCTTCTCCTTCTCCTTCTTCTGCTTCTTCTGATTCACCCTCCATACTTCACCTTCACTTCTCCTTATTCTGCTTCTTCTGATTCACCCTCCAGACTTCAACTTCTCCTTCTCCTTCTTCTGCTTCTTCTGATTCACCCTCCAGACTTCACCTTCTCCTTCTCCTTCTTCTGCTTCTTCTGATTCACCCTCCAGACTTCACCTTCTCCTTCTCCTTCTTCTACTTCTACTGATTCACCCTCCAGACTTCACCTTCTCATTCTCTTTCTTCTGCTTCTTCTGATTCACCCTCCAGATTTCATCTTCTCCTTCTCCTTCTTCTGCTTCTTCTGATTCACCCTCCAGACTTCACCTTCTCCTTCTCCTTTTCTGCTTCTTCTGAATCTCCCTCCAGACTTCACCTTCTCCTTCTCCTTCTTCTGCTTCTTCTGATTCACCCTCCAGACTTCACCTTCTCCTTCTCCTTCTTCTACTTCTTCTGATTCACCCTCCAGACCTCACCTTCTCCTTCTCCTTCTTCTACTTCTTCTGATTCACCCTCCAGATTTCATCTTCTCCTTCTCCTTCTTCTGCTTCTTCTGATTCACCCTCCAGACTTCACCTTCTCCTTCTCCTTCTTCTGCTTCTTCTGATTCACCCTCCTGACTTCACCTTCTCCTTCTCCTTCTTCTACTTCTTCTGATTCACCCTCCTGACTTCACCTTCACCTTCTCCTTCTTCTACTTCTTCTGCTTCACCCTCCAGACTTCACCTTCTCCTTCTCCTTCTTCTACTTCTTCTGATTCACCCTCCAGACTTGACCTTCTCCTTCTCCTTCTTCTACTTCTTCTGATTCACCCTCCAGACTTCACCTTCTCCTTCTCCTTCTTCTGCTTCTTCTGCTTCACCGTCCTGACTTCACCTTCTCCTTCTCCTTCTTCTACTTCTTCTGCTTCATCCCCCTGACATCACCTGCTCCTTCTCCTTCTTCTGCTTCTTCTGATTCACCCTCCTAACTTCATCTTCTCCTTCTCCTTCTTCTGCTTCTTCTGATTCACCCTCCTGACTTCACCTTCTCCTTCTCCTTCTTCTGCTTCTTCTGATTCACCCTCTAGACTTCACCTTCTCCTTCTCTTTCTTCTGCTTCTTCTGATTCACCCTCCAGACTTCACCTTCTCCTTCTCCTTCTTCTGATTCTTCTCATTCACCCTCCAGACTTCACCTTCTCCTTCTCCTTCTTCTGCTTCTTCTGATTCACCCTCCTGACTTCACCTTCTCCTTCTCCTTCTTCTACTTCTTCTGATTCACCCTCCTGACTTCACCTTCTCCTTCTCCTTCTTCTACTTCTTCTGCTTCACCCTCCAGACTTCACCTTCTCCTTCTCCTTCTTCTACTTCTTCTGATTCACCCTCCAGACTTGACCTTCTCCTTCTCCTTCTTCTACTTATTCTGATTCACCCTCCAGACTTCACCTTCTCCTTCTCCTTCTTCTGCTTCTTCTGCTTCACCGTCCTGACTTCACCTTCTCCTTCTCCTTCTTCTACTTCTTCTGCTTCATCCCGCTGACATCACCTGCTCCTTCTCCTTCTTCTGCTTCTTCTGATTCACCCTCCTAACTTCACCTTCTCCTTCTCCTTCTTCTGCTTCTTCTGATTCACCCTCCTGACTTCACCTTCTCCTTCTCCTTCTTCTGCTTCTTCTGATTCACCCTCCAGACTTCACCTTCTCCTTCTCCTTCTTCTGCTTCTTCTGATTCACCCTCCAGACTTCACCTTCTCCTTCTTCTGATTCTTCTGATTCACCCTCCAGACTTCACCTTCTCCTTCTCCTTCTTCTGCTTCTTCTGATTCACCCTCCTGACCTCACCTTCTCCTTCTCCTTCTTCTACTTCTTCTGATTCACCCTCCTGACTTCACCTTCTCCTTCTCCTTCTTCTACTTCTTCTGCTTCACCCTCCAGACTTCACCTTCTCCTTCTCCTTCTTCTGCTTCTTCTGATTCACCCTCCAGACTTCTCCTTCTCCTTCTCCTTCTTCTGCTTCTTCTGATTCACCCTCCAGACTTCACCTTCTCCTTCTCCTTCTTCTGCTTCTTCTGATTCACCCTCCAGACTTCACCTTCTCCTTCTCCTTCTTCTACTTCTTCTAATTCACCCTCCAGACTTCACCTTCTCCATTTCCTTCTTCTGCTTCTTCTGATTCACCCTCCAGACTTCACCTTCTCCTTCTCCTTCGTCTACTTCTTCTGATTGACCCTCCAGACTACACCTTCTCCTTCTCCTTCTTCTACTTCTTCTGATTCACCCTCCTGACTTCACCTTCTCCTTCTCCTTCTTCTACTTCTTCTGCTTCACCCTCCAGACTTCACCTTCTCCTTCTCCTTCTTCTACTTCTTCTGATTCACCCTCCAGACTTCATCTTCTCCTTCTCCTTCTTCTGCTTCTTCTGATTCACCCTCCAGACTTCACCTTCTTCTTCTCCTTATTCTGCTTCTTCTGATTCACCCTCCAGACTTCACCTTCTCCTTCTCCTTATTCTGCTTCTTCTGATTCACCCTCCAGACTTCACCTTCTCCTTCTCCTGATTCTGCTTCTTCTGATTCACCCTCCAGACTTCACCTTCTCCTTCTCCTTCTTCTACTTCTTCTGCTTCACCCTCCAGACTTCACCTTCTCCTTCTCCTTCTTCTACTTCTTCTGATTCACCCTCCAGACTTCACCTTCTCCTTCTCCTTCTTCTGCTTCTTCTGATTCACCCTCCATACTTCACCTTCACTTCTCCTTATTCTGCTTCTTCTGATTCACCCTCCAGACTTCAACTTCTCCTTCTCCTTCTTCTGCTTCTTCTGATTCACCCTCCAGACTTCACCTTCTCCTTCTCCTTCTTCTGCTTCTTCTGATTCACCCTCCAGACTTCACCTTCTCCTTCTCCTTCTTCTGCTTCTTCTGATTCACCCTCCAGACTTCACCTTCTCCTTCTCCTTCTTCTACTTCTTCTGATTCACCCTCCAGACTTCACCTTCTCCTTCTCTTTCTTCTGCTTCTTCTGATTCACCCTCCAGATTTCATCTTCTCCTTCTCCTTCTTCTGCTTCTTCTGATTCACCCTCCAGACTTCACCTTCTCCTTCTCCTTCTTCTGCTTCTTCTGATTCACCCTCCAGACTTCACCCTCTCCTTCTCCTTCTTCTGCTTCTTCTGATTCACCCTCCAGACTTCACCTTCTCCTTCTCCTTCTTCTACTTCTTCTGATTCACCCTCAAGACCTCACCTTCTCCTTCTCCTTCTTCTACTTTTTCTGATTCACCCTCCAGATTTCATCTTCTCCTTCTCCTTCTTCTGCTTCTTCTGATTCACCCTCCAGACTTCACCTTCTCCTTCTCCTTCTTCTGCTTCTTCTGATTCACCCTCCTGACTTCACCTTCTCCTTCTCCTTCTTCTACTTCTTCTGATTCACCCTCCTGACTTCACCTTCTCCTTCTCCTTCTTCTACTTCTTCTGCTTCACCCTCCAGACTTCACCTTCTCCTTCTCCTTCTTCTACTTCTTCTGATTCACCCTCCAGACTTGACCTTCTCCTTCTCCTTCTTCTACTTCTTCTGATTCACCCTCCAGACTTCACCTTCTCCTTCTCCTTCTTCTGCTTCTTCTGCTTCACCGTCCTGACTTCACCTTCTCCTTCTCCTTCTTCTACTTCTTCTGCTTCATCCCCCTGACATCACCTGCTCCTTCTCCTTCTTCTGCTTCTTCTGATTCACCCTCCTAACTTCACCTTCTCCTTCTACTTCTTCTGCTTCTTCTGATTCACCCTCCTGACTTCACCTTCTCCTTCTCCTTCTTCTGCTTCTTCTGATTCAGCCTCCAGACTTCACCTTCTCCTTCTCTTTCTTCTGCTTCTTCTGATTCACCCTCCAGACTTCACCTTCTCCTTCTCCTTCTTCTGATTCTTCTGATTCACCCTCCAGACTTCACCTTCTCCTTCTCCTTCTTCTGCTTCTTCTGATTCACCCTCCTGACTTCACCTTCTCCTTCTCCTTCTTCTACTTCTTCTGATTCACCCTCCTGACTTCACCTTCTCCTTCTCCTTCTTCTACTTCTTCTGCTTCACCCTCCAGACTTCACCTTCTCCTTCTCCTTCTTCTACTTCTTCTGATTCACCCTCCAGACTTGACCTTCTCCTTCTCCTTCTTCTACTTATTCTGATTCACCCTCCAGACTTCACCTTCTCCTTCTCCTTCTTCTGCTTCTTCTGCTTCACCGTCCTGACTTCACCTTCTCCTTCTCCTTCTTCTACTTCTTCTGCTTCATCCCGCTGACATCACCTGCTCCTTCTCCTTCTTCTGCTTCTTCTGATTCACCCTCCTAACTTCACCTTCTCCTTCTCCTTCTTCTGCTTCTTCTGATTCACCCTCCTGACTTCATCTTCTCCTTCTCCTTCTTCTGCTTCTTCTGATTCACCCTCCAGACTTCACCTTCTCCTTCTCCTTCTTCTGCTTCTTCTGATTCTCCCTCCAGACTTCACCTTCTCCTTCTCCTTCTTCTGATTCTTCTGATTCACCCTCCAGACTTCACCTTCTCCTTCTCCTTCTTCTGCTTCTTCTGATTCACCCTCCTGACCTCACCTTCTCCTTCTCCTTCTTCTACTTCTTCTGATTCACCCTCCTGACTTCACCTTCTCCTTCTCCTTCTTCTGCTTCTTCTGCTTCACCCTCCAGACTTCACCTTCTCCTTCTCCTTCTTCTGCTTCTTCTGATTCACCCTCCAGACTTCACCTTCTCCTTCTTCTGCTTCTTCTGATTCACCCTCCAGACTTCACCTTCTCCTTCTCCTTCTTCTGCTTCTTCTGATTCTCCCTCCAGACTTCACCTTCTCCTTCTCCTTCTTCTGATTCTTCTGATTCACCCTCCAGACTTCACCTTCTCCTTCTCCTTCTTCTGCTTCTTCTGATTCACCCTCCTGACCTCACCTTCTCCTTCTCCTTCTTCTGCTTCTTCTGATTCACCCTCCAGACTTCACCTTCTCCTTCTCCTTCTTCTACTTCTTCTGATTCACCCTCAAGACCTCACCTTCTCCTTCTCCTTCTTCTACTTTTTCTGATTCACCCTCCAGATTTCATCTTCTCCTTCTCCTTCTTCTGCTTCTTCTGATTCACCCTCCAGACTTCACCTTCTCCTTCTCCTTCTTCTGCTTCTTCTGATTCACCCTCCTGACTTCACCTTCTCCTTCTCCTTCTTCTACTTCTTCTGATTCACCCTCCTGACTTCACCTTCTCCTTCTCCTTCTTCTACTTCTTCTGCTTCACCCTCCAGACTTCACCTTCTCCTTCTCCTTCTTCTACTTCTTCTGATTCACCCTCCAGACTTGACCTTCTCCTTCTCCTTCTTCTACTTCTTCTGATTCACCCTCCAGACTTCACCTTCTCCTTCTCCTTCTTCTGCTTCTTCTGCTTCACCGTCCTGACTTCACCTTCTCCTTCTCCTTCTTCTACTTCTTCTGCTTCATCCCCCTGACATCACCTGCTCCTTCTCCTTCTTCTGCTTCTTCTGATTCACCCTCCTAACTTCACCTTCTCCTTCTACTTCTTCTGCTTCTTCTGATTCACCCTCCTGACTTCACCTTCTCCTTCTCCTTCTTCTGCTTCTTCTGATTCAGCCTCCAGACTTCACCTTCTCCTTCTCTTTCTTCTGCTTCTTCTGATTCACCCTCCAGACTTCACCTTCTCCTTCTCCTTCTTCTGATTCTTCTGATTCACCCTCCAGACTTCACCTTCTCCTTCTCCTTCTTCTGCTTCTTCTGATTCACCCTCCTGACTTCACCTTCTCCTTCTCCTTCTTCTACTTCTTCTGATTCACCCTCCTGACTTCACCTTCTCCTTCTCCTTCTTCTACTTCTTCTGCTTCACCCTCCAGACTTCACCTTCTCCTTCTCCTTCTTCTACTTCTTCTGATTCACCCTCCAGACTGGACCTTCTTCTTCTCCTTCTTCTACTTATTCTGATTCACCCTCCAGACTTCACCTTCTCCTTCTCCTTC